>NC_056523.1:311963768-312006305 GCF_019175285.1 Sceloporus undulatus | reverse complement strand
GGGGGGGGGGAAACAACCCTCGGCATGCACGCGCGCACACACGCACACACACTCTTCCCCTTACCTCATTCTCTGGCTGGTGCAAAGAAACAATCACTACATAATGGGATGTACCCACACCATTTAGATGTCCAGCAGGGAAATTTTTACTTTTTTACAAGTGCAGCTTATAGAATCTTGCAGCTGAAAGTCATATTCTACTGACCAATGTTGAATAACTAGATCATGAATGTTGAATAACTAGATCCCTATGAGGACGACTTAGGGAGCTTGGGATGTTTAGCCTGGAGAAAAGAAGGTTAAGAGGTGATATGATCGCCCTGGTTAAATATTTGAAGGGATTTCATATTGAGAGGGAGCAAGGTTGTTTTCTGCTGCTCCAGAGAACAGGACCCGGAACAATGGATGCAGCTGCAGGAAAAGAGTTCCACCTGAACATTAGGAGGAACTTCCTGACAGTTAGGGCTGTTCGACAATGGGAATGCACTCCCTCGGAGGGTGATAGAGTCTCCTTCCTTGGAGGTCTTTAAACAGAGGCTGGATGGCCATCTGTCAGGGATGCTTTGATGGATTTCCTGCATGGCAGGGGGTTGGACTGGATGGCCCTAGTGGTCTCTTCCAACTCTATGATTCTTGATTCTATGATTTTGCGTATCTCACTAATGCAAACATATTTACCTTGAGAAGCCTCACCGTTTCCTTTCACTGCCAAACAGCTCTCACTTAGAGGAGGTTCCTCCTAACGTTTAGGTGGAATCTTTTTTCCTCCAGCTTGCACCCATTGTTCCGGGTCCTATTCTCTGGAGCAACAGAAACAAGCTTGCTCCATCCTCCATGACACCTTTCAAATATTAAACAGGGCTATCATTCATCTCTTAACTCTCTTCTCTAAGCTAAACATACACAGCTCCCTAAATCTCTTCTCAAAAGGCAACATTTCCAGACCCTTCACCATTTTGGTCACCTTCTGAGTCTGACAGAGAAGGGCAAACATGTCTGGTTGGTAAGGCGGGATAGTAAAAAACTGATGGGGAAGGGAAGGGGCTTAATGGCTGTAAGATAAAAGAACGTGAACTCTTGCCAATCTAGTTGGCACGTAGGGAAATAACCCCATTTGTAGTGGATTGCTTCCTTTATGCCATCTTGTGAATATTCTGATTTGCCACATTTTGCTCAGATACTGGTTGATTAACTGTCAAATGAGCATGTACTGGGTCTGGCTCCTCAGCATCTCCACTTCTTTTGGGAGGGTAACAACCCCATTTCTTTGTCCACTAAGGTCTGTCTTCTGAACCTTTCTTTTTCCTTTATTGAAATGTTTGCTACCCCAAAAGCCGCAATGTAAAAGTTGTTACTACTAATTTAGAGTACGAGTTAAATTAAATGATTGAATAGTTATGATTAGACAGAAAAAGCATAGAGATTATAGAGAACTGAATGGAGAGTAACCCAAATGTTTGTAGCTGGCCAAGCAAGCTAGAAAAAACTGGATGTGAGAGAAATAAATGGTACAAATGGAAAAGAACTTTGGATTCCTTCCCTGGATGTTGGTGCATAGGATAGTCCACAGTAATGGATTGCACCAATGAAACAGCATGCTTTTACATACATGTACACATGCCACATGCACACACTCACATGCCCAACATGGTCTTAAGCATGCTTACCTTTCCCTGACCCTTCATCAAGACAATATTGGAAATAATAGATGGTTGAGTCAGTCGCCAAGGATATTCAACCTGAGCTGCACTTAGAGAGCGTGTGGATTTCTTAACAATAGGGTACTCCTAGGCAAATAAAATACATATAACAGTTATGCAAATGCCAAAAATGTCATCTTTTTTACATGTTACATGTGTCAAAAACCTGTTTTGCTTTCACACATAAGCATCTCTTCATTGACTAAGCTAGAGATTTAGTAAAATGCAATATATTAAGAGCGGAACAGCAAATCCTAAAGACAGTACATGGGTCCAACTCCTGGCTTTGTGTTTTGAAGAACAACACCAAAGGGTAGTTGCCATTTGTTTTTCTGGCAACACTAAGAAAGGTGGTCCTTATACAGTATTGTTATTGTGGTCAGTGTGAAGTAGAAATAATAACCTGTGTCCTGTGAGTTTTTGAGGGGTGAGGCTACCACAACCATTGATGTCCAACAGATGTTGAAGCTAGCACAGATTGGTTGGTTGTCAGCCAGCCCAATCCAATATTCAGAACATAAACAGCCCCCGTATTTGAAGTTTGTGCTGTGCTCTTTCTCTGTCTTTTCTACTCTTCTTTGCTTCCCAATGTGAACAATTTTATAAATAATAATAAAAATAAATAAAAGCTTTATTTATATACCGCCCTTCAAAAACATCAGGGTGGTTTACAGCAGTGCAAAATACATATACATAAAGTAACAGGGCAAGAAACAACAATTTCTAAATTCCTAATTTGCTTCCCTACCCCCCAAAAAGAGTGACCAACAAAGTTGACATGGTGGATATTACAGGGATTACTGGACGATCTAATCACTGAACTGTGTTGTCTGTCTTACCTGTCTTGTTCCTGTGTCCAGATGTTGGGGAAGAGAATGTTTTCTCCCTCCACGGGAATAGTTTATTGCTATTTCATAATTCACATCTCCATTTTCTACTGTCAACTCATCATCTTCTCCCACAGATTCTAAACGGGTTGCAGCTCCTATGGGATAACCCCAGAGATATCATTTATTATACACATATCAAAGCATCATCTAACATCTATCGGTTGTGATGGAATCGGGTACATTACTTTTAGCGTTTTATATGCACACTCAGAGATGACTGATGGGGACATTTCTTAACTCATAAAAACCAAGTAAGATAAATTTTATTTTTATAGATACAGAGAGAGAGAGAGAGAGCATGCAAGTTGGTAACAATAATTTATCATGGAAGCAATAGATATACCTTATGTACTTCATAACACTATGAGAAGATATACTTACTGTGAAGGTTCATTCTGGGATGGCGGGGGGGGAATCCACAATGATTGGGTTTCATCCATGGGCTAGCCCATGCTGGCAGGAGTCAAAGTTCTTTTTCAGTTAGATTCAGTCTCCCTCCTTCTCTGGCAGCTTTAGTTATCTAGCCTATCTGTGTTCTGTTTTATATTGTGTTATGCATATCCTCCCAAGTTGTCTGTTATTTCTTCCGTGGGAGGGTGTGGATTCCTCTCCTTGCCATCCCAGAATGAATATGGATGTAACTGTATCCCGTTTTTTCCTTAAAAATGCTACTAGTGGTATCAATGTCTTCGTGAATACCCTTGGCACTGATGCTAGACCAAAGGGCAAGGCTTTGAATTGGTTGTATTCTCCCAAATATTCAAACATGACTTGTCCATCGGAATATGAAGATAAGCCTCCTTGAGGTCTCTAGAAGTCATAAAGTGTCCCTTTTGTAAATTGTCTTTGATTGTTAAAAGAATTTCCATTTTGAATCTCACATATTTTATTAAAGTATTCAGATATTTTAAATTTAAGACCAGCCAATGGGTGCCATTGGTTTTTGGCATTGTGAAGAAGATTGAATAGACCTAGACCATTTGTAATCTTTTGTCCAATGGAACCATCTCTACTGCTCTTATGTCTATTGGATGTTGAATTTCAGTTTTTACAATGTTTTCTTTTTCCTGACCTTTTGTCACCAGAGAGGATAGGAATCTGCTTCTTGGTTTATGATTGAATTGTATTTTGTATCTGGATGTTACTACTCATAATACCCACTGGTCCGATGTAATCTCTGACCACAAATGTCTGAAGAGCAGCAACCTTCCTCTGAATAGAGCACTGCACATGTCATTATAGCGTACAACCCTTTCTTGAAGAGGTCTTTGTTCCTTTTAGTGATGGAAAAACTGCCTTCCACTTCCATTTCTGAACCAGGTTTGTCTTTCTGTTTGGTAATCTGGTTTCCGTGAAATAACTCTGCCATGAAAGGAATTATAATTACTGTATCCACCTCTGTAATTTTTTTTCTCCATCCATCTTCTCTGAATAAGTTGGCATTACCTGCTTCTTTTCTCTGATTTCTATTAATACTTTGTCTAGATTTTCTTCTCCAAAAATTAACTCTTCTTTAAATGGAACAGAAGTCAAATTATTCCTGGACTTTTGATCAGCTTCCCAATGTTTTAACCATAGGGAACACCTGCCAATGACCATAGTTTATATTTCTAACTCCAAATGCTGCTGTATCATGACCTTCATCAGCTATATATTGCAATTCTTTTAAGTCTATCCAAAGCCCTATCGGAGATGTTATGTTAAACTCTGTTGTGTCTTCTATGCCCTTGAGAACACGGAGGCTACCACGAATATTCTTATTGCTGTCGTTAATGCTTCATGGACTCTCCTCAGAGCATTATCAGCCAGTCTCTCATCCACCTCTTTGACAGTGATATCCCCTTCACAAGGTGCAATTGCTCCCGAAATAAAGGCCACTATAGGACCATCAATGAGAGGTATTTTTAATAAATCCATTTCTGGGTTTTTAAATGTATATAATTTTTGGCAAAAACCTACATACCTTTTTGTTTTTATGGATGTTTTCCATTCATTTTCTATTACTTCTTTAAACATACCTGGCATATCTGGCATTGGAATTTCCTCACTATGTATTGGCTTTTTTCCCAACACAGAAGCTATTTTGTCATGTTTTCCCTTCTTTGTTTGTGTATCCGAGTTTTCTTCTTCTTGTCCTAAATTTAGGGTATTTACTACTCTCTTTAAAAGACTTTTAAATTGGTCCCCTTGAAACAACCTGTTAGTACTGAAGTCCTTGTTTTCATCCGCCTCAGAGAACTCATCATCTAAATTGTCCTGTAAATCTAATAACATGTCATTTTCCCAACTTCCATTTGTTGATCTTCAACATGTTTCTTTTTCTCCTTACATTTCCTTGTTTGCTCATGTGTAACATCTATGTCTATGTCGTGTTCCAGTTTTCTTTTTCTTTTATTTTCTTGTGTTATATTCACCTGATCTCTCATTAGTTTACAAGAATCATGTCCAACATTTCTCTGTGTGTTTGCACATGAGTTTTGCATCATTTCCCATAAGTCAGCAAAGTTTGTTTTCCCATTCCACACCTGATTTTTTAAAATGTGGAATACATGGGTATTTTCTGTGGTTCTTCATATATTTGAAGTTCTATATTTTTATTATTGAATACCTTATGGACTTCTTCTGCTATCAACTCCTTTATCCATGAATTTAATTCAGGTTTGTCTATATACTTATTATTTATTTGGAGTGGTTGAGTTAGTTGTTCTTCTGTACAGTCACTTCTGGCTCTATCAGTTTGTTTTAATGAATTACTTGTGTGGGTTTTTTCCTGTCCAAAACCTTGATGTGGCAAAAACAAGGTTTTAAAATATTTAACAAATTGTTCTTCAATTTTTTTATTAATTAAACCAGCTTCTGATGTGAGCTCAGTTACATCTTCATCAGTATATCTCTGTGTTTTATCTTTTGTATTCAGATGCTCCCCAATATCTGGTATTGAGCCCCCTGTAGCTGTTGCTGCTTGAACAGCGCTACTATGCTGTTGGGCAGCTCCACCCTTCGATGATTTTTCCAAGGGGCGGCCAGGGCTGCTTGCTTCAGAATGTTCCTCATTTCGGCAATTTCTGTCAGCTATATGAGAAGCTGCTGCCCCAGAAGGAGTTTTCTCTTTATCTGGCAGGTATTTCTTCAACTTTTTTGTTATTTTCTCTCTTGTTTTAGCATTTAGCCTTGGGAGCGGCTGTTTCTTCTACTATGGTGGTGGAGCCTTACGTCCGCTTGGCCTCCATTTCCTCCCCTTTGTCATCCATGGAGTTGGAGCCTCACTGCTGCTCTGTCCCCATTGTCTCCACAAATATCTGTCTGCTCCCCTCTTCCTCATCACTATCACTCGAGGTTAAAAATATTTTTGTGAGGGAAATATCCCTCTTCTCATCAGAGACATGTCTTTTTCTCCTTACATTTTCTTGTTTGCTCATGTGTGATATCTATGTCTTCTGGGAAAACTTTAGCTTATTTTTCTCGGTCTTTTGTTTTGTCTTGCCTTTTTCCTTTACCACCAATGTAGTCTTGCTATTTAGTTGTTCCGATTTTCTTATTATTTTGTCTTCACTATGTTTACTAGCTATCCTGTTGATTTTAATTATTCTACCAGAGAAGGGCAATAGAACAACTGGTTAGGTTATCATAGAATCATAGAGTTGGAAGAGACCATAAGGGCCATCCAGTCCAATCCCCTGCCATGCAGAAACTCCCAGTCAAAGCATCCCCAACAGTTGACCATCCAGCCTCTGTTTAAAGGCTCTCCACCACTCTCCAAGGAAGTGTGTTCCACTGTCAAACAGCCCTTACTGTGAGGAAGTTCCTCCTAATGTTGAGGTGGAATCTCTTTTCCTAGAGCTTGCATCCATTGTTCTGGGTCCTGTTCTCTGGAGCAGCAGAAAACAAGCTTGTTCCCTCTTCAACATGGCATCCCTTCAAGTATTTAAACAGGGCTATTATATCACCTCTTAACTATCTCTTCTCCAGGCTAAACATACCCAGCTCTCTAAGCCGTTCCTCATAGGGCATGGTTTTAAGACCCTTCACCATTTTAGTCGCCCTCTTTTGGACACGCTCAACATGCTTTTTGAATTGTGTTGGCAGGTTAAATTTTAAAAAGGAGGGAGAAAAATAACTTTGACTCCTGTTAGCATGGGTTAGCATGTGGATGAAACTCAGTTGTGGATTTTTCCAGCTGCCATCCTGAGAATAGCTTAACATTTAACCCATCTTTTTACTGTAACATGCAGCATTTTAGTGCACAATGTGTTAAGAACCATAGCTACAAACAACCCCCCAAAGCCATTAAAATCATCACAGGCATTGATAATCATCAAAACAAATAAACACAAGACAGAAAAGATGCAACTTCACAGTCTTCCTAAAACAAGTGAGAGTGAGAAATGAATGCAACTCCTAAAGGAGTACATTCCACAAACAGGAACACAGGAGAAAGCCCTCTCCCAAGTGTCCATCAAATGAGCTTCTGTAAGTGATGATGTACTTTAAAAGGCTTCATAAGAATTTTACAACCTTCATTTCATCCCCACTATACCTTGGGATCGGCTCCTGTACTTCAAAATACCACCTGCTTGAGTTGGACTTTGACCATTTTCTTTGGATTCCTCTGCACCAGCAGGATCTGGAGACTTATCTATATCTGGCACATCTGTCTCCTGAAGGAGAAGGGAAAGAGAAATGTTTAAGAATCCAGCCTAATTATCAAACTATGTGATCATTTCCACAGCCAGAATACCCATCATCCTAAGGACAAATGAGAAACCTCAAATCAAGTAGTTGTGTCCATGCAGACATTCCTAGTCTTCAAAAGTACCCTCCCCCTTTCTTCTTGCAATGCAATTTAGGAATGTGGGAACTCACTACAAGATGACGGAAGCAACTGTGTTCCCAGAAAAACAAAAACAAATAATAAACATTGGCAACTTTGTCAGAAGATGGAAAGGTATGTTCTTCTAAACTTTGGATGTTTACAGGGATAAGTTGGATAGCAAGCAATAATGTAAATGAATGGTATATGCATCTGTGGCTGCTCTTATGCAGGCAAATTTGAAATGCACATGGAGAGGAAGCAAATGCTGCTTCAAGATGAGCTGCCATCGTCCAGCTCTCGTCTTTCTTGTCCTGGGAGGATGGGAGAAGAAGCAGGCCTCATTCTATTATGTTGCCACCTCTTCCTTCCCAATCCTGTCTCTTACATCTCATGTCTTTTAGATTGTTAGCCTGAAAGGCAAGGACGGTCTAAATAATTTATTTTTGTAAACCACTTTTAGCCTTTATTGGCTGAACAGTTGAGTAAAAATTCTCTAAATTATTAACCAATAAAGAAAGAAAGCCCTGAAATTACCTAACACTTTAGCCAGTTCACAGGCTCTGAGAACCGTTACCCTCCAGTTGTTGGACCCAAATTCTAAGCATCAACACTTATCAGGAAAGATTATTGTGATATAAGCGGTGGACTAGATCTGTGATTTTGTGGGGTCTGAGATGTGTGGAAGGGGTCTCCCCTGTAGGAACAATAAATTATTATACTACTCAGGCGAAGGCCATCAAGAGGCTTCTCAGCCACTGCTCCCTTTACACCCAGTTACTCTGGAAGCAGCAACCATGCAGCTGATTGAGCAGTGACTGAGAAGCCTCTCACTCATGCCAGCCCTGCAGCAAAGGCCAGTATTGACAAGAGGCTTCTTGACTGCTGCTTCACCAGGTGACTGAGTGCAAAGAGAGAAGCTTCTCCCAAACAAGGAAGAACTCTCAATTCCTCTTCGCGTGGGTGAAGAGAGGCTCAGCCAGCTTCCCACTTTTCTTGATGGCAAAGAAAGACTCTCAATCCAAAAGTGAAGAGAGAGACAAAGGATTCTTTGAAGAATCAACCCCAGATACTCCTCCCCCAGAGACGTACCTTCCCCACACTGCTTCAAGTTGTCAGCCCCACACACAAACCTTGTTTCTTTTGCTACCTAATAATGATAATAATAAAATTTTATTTATACTCCACCTCTCCAGTTAAATTGAGGCGGCTGACAAGATTAAAAGAACATTAAAATACAATAAAACACAATATCCCACAAACCCACCCGCCTACAATAAAAACAATACAATTAAATTATTAAAATAAATTATTAAAACAAGGCAGGCAGTCGATGGTTACCAGCGTGTGCACCACAGTTTTTAGGTCCCCAAATTCCAGGAAGGGGCACAGCTGGTGTATCAGCTGAAGCTGATAGCAAGCACTCCTGGCCTTCGCATCTATCTGAGCTGACATCTGAAGAGATGGGCCCAGAAGCATCCCCAAGCTGCGAACACAGTCCTTTAGGGGAAGTGTGACCCCGTCAAGTACCAGTTGACAAATCTCCATACCCACATTAGGGCCTCTAATAACGAGTATCTCCATCTTATCTGGATTCAGTTTTAGTCTGTTTTTCCTCATCCAGTCCATTACCGCCCCAAGACATTCATTCAAAGGGGAGATGCCATCCTTAGTTGACACTAGTCCGAGACATGGAGATATATCTGGCCGTCATCAGCATACTGATAGTACCCTGCCCCATGCCTCTGGATGATCTCTCCCAATGGTTTCATGTAGATGTTAAATAGCATTGGGGATAAGATGGTGCCTTGAGGGATGCCAAATGTAAGCTCCCTTTTAGAAGAGCAACTATCCTCAAGCATCACCATTTGGAATCTACCTGAGAAATAGGACCAGAGCCATTGTAATGGTGTGCCCCTGATTCCCAACTCTCCCAGGCGTTCCAGAAGGATACCATGGTCGAAGGTATCGAAAGTCGCTGAAAGGTCCAAAAGCACTAAGAGGGTCACAATTCTCCTGTCAGTACTCAGGTGGAGATCATCCACTAAGGTGACCATAGCAGTCCTGAATCTGTATCCTGCCCTGAAACCGGTTTGAAATGGATCTAGATAATCCATTTCATCCAAGACTGGAGTTGAAGAGCAACAGCCCTCTAAATCACCTTGCTTAAAAACGGGAGGTGCGAAACTGGTCATGTCCAAGGGATCTAGGGAGGATTTTTTTCAGGAGTGGCTGTACTGCCACTTCTTTTAGACAAGATGGAAAATAGCCCTCCCTAAGAGATGCATTTATGATAACTCTTAAGTGCATCTCCTCCTTGGACGACCAGCCATGAAGGGCAGGGGTTGAGTGGGCAAGTTGTCTTTTTTGCACTTTCAAGGAGCTTGTCCACATCCTCATTACTCACAGACTCAAACTGATCCAGTATAATCTTATTCATGGAGTTGCTGGACACTTCACCTATAGCCTCTGCAATAATACCGGTGTCCAGGTTGGCTCTTATTTGAGATATTTTATCTGTGAAATGGTCATTTAAAGCATCACAGCGAGCTAGAGTAAGTTCTACTAATGAGTTCTGGAGGGTGGGTACTTAGGTCATGTCCCTTACCACCCTGAACCAGATGAGAATTCGCAGACGCAATACATGCAGAGAAGAAAATCTTCTTTGCTGCACGTATTACCACTCCATAGGAATGAAATTCTCTGAGGCGTGCCTTGTCAGACAAGAGTCAAGTTCTCCGCCAGTGGCGCTCCAGTTGTTGTCCTACCTACTTCATATTTCTAAGATCTTCCGTATACCATGGATTACTATTAGAAGCATTTTGGAAAGGACACATGGGTGCAATCATGTCAATAACCCTGTTAAGATTATAGTTCCAGGTGTTAACCAGGGCATCAACAGGATCACTGGCAACATCAATCACAGAACTCTCTAAGGCATTTTGGAATCCAACAGGTTCCATCAGCCTTCAAGGGCGGACCAATCTAATCGGTCCTCTTTTCTCAGCCTGCCCGATGAACGAAAGCAGGAGCAGCAGCGCAGCTCCAACCTGCCAGCCAAGTCCCAGCAAAGCTCATAAAGCTTATATATAGTCCAAAATGTGAAAGCTCTTTTTTGCTGCTACTTTTCCCCTGCCACCACTTGCCTCATCCCCACCATGATCCTAAAGGCTGCTGGTTCCCCTCATCTTTCTTGAGCACCAGTACTTTGACTGAAGGGCCTCCTGCTGCCCCCATTCCCCTCACTGCCCCCTGGATCTCTCCACTGCCCCCAGGGAGGTGGTATTGCCCGCTTTGAGAATCACTGAGCTACATTATGCTTAGGGTACCTTCCCTCATGCTGGATTTTTTTCAAATCCAGAATGTGACTTTTGGCCCCTTTTGCTTGTTGGGTCTCTTTTCTCTGTAGGCAGTCCATACAGCCCCTCTGGTATCCCAAGGGCAGAACACAACCACTGTGATAAATAATGCTAGCCAATTATACAGTGTCATAGGTTTTATTGAGCTAATAGGGTTCTGAGCTTAGTGCTTTGAATGCTCCAAAGTGCAATATGAATACATCAGTGTCAACATCATCATTGTCATCGCCATCATGATCACAGAGAGTGTTCAGTAGTGCAAAAGTAGTATAAAGGAATGCCAATCATGTGTACATTCCAGTGTGTATGCATAATTATGTGCTTGGTTAATGATTTTTGCAAGCAAAACAAACAAAACTCATAGTCATGTAAAGGAGTAATTTGCAGGCTTTTGATGAAACACAATATTGCTACAAAAGGGCCTAGGCTTGAGGGAGAAGACCTTCCAGTTTTCACAAATTGTGCTGGTGGCATAAATTTATTGAACATACTACACACTTTCTACTTTCTGAAAGACCCAGATTACTTCCTGCTCTGCAAATAAACAGAAATTCTACCCATTAAGCTTGCGCATATTTCTCATGGGTCCCAGTTTGTAATTCTTGGCTGTAAAACTAAGTTGCAAAGTCCACAGCTTCAATGAAACAGCAACTCTTGTTTTATTCTCCAGGCTTCTAACAGATTGCCCCTCTGCCAAAACAGTAACTGTACCATTCTTAATGGTCTTTTTTTCCAGGAGGTGATGCTCATTCAGTTCTTGATTTATACTGCTAGTTGAAAACAGCTATTTTCTAACCTTTTTCCAGACCATCCCACACTGAATGAGCCCCTAGTCAGGGGTTCCCGAACAGAAAATTCACTAATAGATTTCTGAAATATCAATTTTACCTTACGCTTGCATTCCTGCAACAGAAGAATGCTTTCTAGTACATTTTGTTGTTGTTATGTAAGGCAACCAAGAAGACTCATCCAAACCCTGTGGAAATGCCTAGAAAATACTCCAGATGTCTGTGTATCATGCTCAAATAAGTCTATGGCAGTTTAAGGAAGGAATCATTTGTATACATTCAACTCTATGTGTAAAAGAGTGTTGTCTGGGGCAATATCCAAAACCAATGAATTGGCACACATCCTTTTCTACTCAACAGAACATTGGGCCTAGTGGTTACTATTTTGCACATTTCTCTGGGATTTTATTACTTTCTTTCTCAGCAGGACACTGAGAATGCAGTGTATGAATTTATCTATACTGGTACACTGGCTGCCAATGTATTTCTGGTATTATTTCTAGGTGCTAGCAATGATATTTAAAGACCTCAGCAGTTTGGCACCTCAACGGTTTGAGAGATTGCCTCTCCCTATATATACTTGGGTGATGACTGAGATGTGTGGAGCGGCTCTCCCCTGTGGGAGCCATATACTGTTACATCACTAAGTACTTCAAAAAACAATATTCTGATATGAAAATTCATTTCTAATTCAGTGTACACATATGTGCTCATGGAAAATGCAGGAGTCAAGTAGCCTCCAACAGTCTTATGGAGAAACTTTTAAATTTCTGATTTGTTTACTTAGCACTTCCACCTATTCAGATCAAAGGTCACTTACAGTGACTGAGTCTTTATCTTGCTTCCCGATCTTTCCTTTTGAAATACTTAGAAATAAACGGTTCTCAGCCCTCCCCCCAAAAAACAGGAACATTTTAGTCACTGGATTAGCCAGGGAGAAGAAAAAATGGTATCAAGCTACCAAGGGGTCATTCCCCACCCACATTTCTGCCTTATTATCACTAGAGACCAGGGTTCAAATCCCATCATAGTCATGGAAACACACTGGGTGACCTTGGGCAAGTCACACTGTCTTGGCCACAGAGGAAGGCAACGGGAAACCCCTTCTTAACAAATTTTGCCAAGAAAACTCTGTGATTGGATCGCCTTAGTGCAGCCACAAGTCAGAAATGACTGGTTTATGAATTACAACTCTTATCATCCCTCTTTTCCATGCTTGTTGGTGCTGAAGAGAACTGGTGTCCAACTATCTTAAGGCTCACAGATTCCCCAGCCCTGCTAAAGGTGTTTGAAGTCTTGTTTGTAGTTGTCAGTTTAATTAATGTCCTTTCTTTACTTTGGCATATGTGACAGTACAGTACAGCAAACATCATTTTAAAAAATTGAGGATTTTTATTTATATAGTGAAAGGGAAGGAATAATGTCAGAGGATGTAGCCCTATGAAAACTCACCATGTATAACGTTAACACCCAAACCCTCCCTTTCATGCCCATCCAAGATAAAAAGAAATGGAAGAATTACTCCTCAAATAATTTTCTGTACATACCTTTTGTATCATTCATGTCATGATGTGCTCAGAGGGTAAAAAACTGCAATGTAGAATGTTACTTTCTGAAATAAATGATCTAAAGACCAATTTCCAAATTATGTAGATGATGCCTTTTGATGCACAGTGTGTTCAAAATGCATTTTTAACAGAGCCCAGCAGGGACTGAATTGCAGACAGCTGCAATACTTGTTTAGGAAAGCAAACTGCAGATGTGATCAAGCCACATATCAAGTGAAAATTTTGCTGCTATAGTAGCTCTATTATCCTTATGTTAATAACAAATCAACTGCAGAACAACATTGGTGTTGGTTTCATTTTAATCATAAAAATAAAGCTACTTTTATGGTTCCAAAGCAGCTGTTCCCAGTCTGGGAGCCTCCAGATACAATGGATGGGGGAAAAACCGATCATTTTCTGCCAGTCTAGCATTGCTGATAGGGATCACAGAATTTGTAATCTATCACATCTGGGCAGTTCCAGATTTTAAAGATTGCTCTAAGGTTTCTCACTAAATCTATGTAGATATTCATATATCCCAAATAGAAATATCAAAATAATTAAGATTTGTATATTAAGAGAAGTATAAGTGTTTGTACTAAAGGCCAAGATGGGACTAGGTACGCCCATACCCAACTCCAGAGCTTGTAAAAATTACTGTGGGAGCTTAAACCTGCTAGAATCTCTTAAATAGCATGTTCAGTAGAGGCTGCAGTCCAAACAGATATATTTCCTAGCTCTGAGGCAAATTACGAGCTGAATTCCAGTTCAGAGATTTGAGCTGGAGTTGCTGAAAGCTTAAGTGCAAAAACGTCTTCCACTAACCAAGAAAATGCAGAGGGCCAATTTCATAGATCCAAACTATACGTTCCCACTCTATGTACAAGTGGAAAATGTTTAGCAAAATGTATGCCTCTGTTTATATGGTAAAGAAGGAATGATCATATGCATCAATAAGCGTAGGATGGGTTCACATAGTGCAATTCACTAGAAGAGTGCACACTCAAGGAGAGCCAGAACTGCTTGAGTCTACAAGAAAATCCTGTGTCAGGTAGACCTAAGGCACTCAGTTCAACAAATCTGAAATGTTGGGGCAAGGGAATGGAGAAACTATCAAGTGACTCCTTTAGAACAGGATCCCATTTTTCTTGCAGCTGCTCCACATTTAATTAAATGTGAAGCTGCCAAAGTATGACACAATCACATGGCCACCCTCATTGTATTCCTGTCACCCCAGTTCTCCTGCAGGCCAGCTGTAGCTCTCCGTGTGGTTTTGGCCTACACTTCCAATCAGGCATAGTCAGCACAGCCAATGGTTGGGATTATTAGAACTGCAGTCCAAAAAATAGTCTAGAGGGCCATATTACTGCTTTATTGTATTTATTTAGATAATTTCCAAACTACTTTTTCATAGAAAGCTCTCAATACAGTCAATAATCAAATTACCATAAAGCTTAGAAAATTTATTTATTTGATCTACTATGTGGACTATAAAGAAAACAAAAGTGCAGAGGAAAGCAAACAAACAGGAACCATAAAATGCATACAACCAGCACAGCAATAGCAAAATGTCTGTGCATCCAAAACCTTTGCCTGGTGTCGGAAGAAAAACGGGCTCAGTACAAGATGAACTAGTTTTCTGAGCTCTATAGTCTAGATGGTCTCCTATTAGCATTTATCTAACCACAGGTGGTGCTAGGATCAGGACAGATACTGTATCAGTCTGCCCTACAGTTAACCAGCACTTCAGTTCATCTGCCTAGTTTAACTGGCAGTGGGTCTCCAAAGTATCAAGCAAAGGTCTTACTATAGATATTGAAGATTTTCACACTTCAATGAAAATCTTCATTGAAGGCTGAATCTGGGCCTTGTACATGAAAACCACATGTGGAGCTTCACTTCCTCAGAAATTGTACAGTAAATAATATTGGTACACTGTGAGAAACGGTGATAAATTGTAAGGTCTAGAGCAAATATAATTTAAGAAAATATACTACTGATTCCAGTGACACAGTTTGGCCAAAATCATAGGAATGCTATATGGTCAAATGGAATCACATCAGCCAAGAATTAGTATTTAAATTTTAACCAAGGACCCCCTGTGTCTGTTATAACAAAGAGAGTTGTTATATCTCAAAAGGGTCACAGGAACTGAATATTGAATGATTCGTAGCAATGAGATGAGATGACAATTTGTTCCATTAAGCATCACACAAACACAGTTTTACAAGACTGTGAACACTTCTTCAAAAGGATGTCTGAAAGTTTACATGCTGAAGAGTAATAAACACAACAGTTTAATCTTTATAACACCAGGCTACAAAAACTATCAAAACATCTTTTCCACAAATACACGTTCTCTTGCACATGTGTAAAACAAACACTGTCCAGGACATCTAGTACCTATCAGCATTTGGAAAAGTTACTTTTTGGCCTTCATTCCCAAAACATCCTATATATCATTGCCAGTGGGATAAGAGCTACAGTCCAAAAATAACTTTTTCAAACTCTGATTCATACTACATTGTAGGTAGGAATATCTGCAACCAGATTTTTGAATGAATAGGAATCTGAAAAGTTTAACAATGCAGAAAAAGTTCCAGTAGTGGAAGTGATACTGTATAAAACTCAGTGTGGAAATGAAAATTTCTCTTCCTTTCTCCAAGCTTTAACCTATCTTGATCCCATTAGAAATCCATGTTTTAAAAATACATAAATGGTGTTATCATGAACTTTACAAAATTAAACCCACTAATAAAAACAGAGTGGATATTTAACACAAATATTAGTATATTACAGATACAGTGCGCCTGCGTTATATGCGGGCATGCTATACACGGCTTTGAGCATATGCTCAAAGTTGCGCGGGAGCACACAGGGCAGTGTATTCCATTTGGATGAATGGGGCGCACGCCACCGCATACACGAGCCCCATTCACTTGCATGGGGCTTGAGCATGCACGGAATTTGGCTTACGTGGGGGGGTGGTCCGGAACGGATCCCCCGCATAAGCCAAGGGTGCACTGTAATTTTCACACTTAGTTCTGTAATAAGTTAATTTTAAATATATTAACAGGCTGTATGCCTTCATCGTGTAGGTTCAATTTGATTGGTTTTGACTGATTTTGTGTAGGGATTGTTTGTTTTTATAATATATCAGCTTTACATCTTAAGCCTTTGCAGTAAAACAGCAGTTTCATTTTAAACTGAAGCTACGAAACCTTGTTGCTACCTTAGGCAAAGAAGTTAAGAAAATTAAAAAGGTAATAAGCAAACCCATCTGTCTGTCCCTGGAGCAGTTTTGCTCCCTTGCACAACTTCCTGGAAGCTGAGTACAATTTGGATTAAAATTATTGGATCAAACAAAGTCCATTCTCCAAATTTTAGTGTTGGAATCCTGGTCAATACATCCAGATCTGTATATTGTTATCATATTACTCATTCCTGTGAATGAGAGGGAAGTTCCAGACCAGATCTTATTGGGCCCTTTTAAGGATCAGAGCCTTCTGGAGCTTTTATGATATGTCCAAGTGCAAGAGGAATGCCAGCTTCCAAAGCTGGATGAAATGTTTCCTATAATTCTCTTAGAGAATAACCCTACAGAATAAGTAGCAGAGAAGTATTAAATAAAAAAACAACCACCAATGAATCAATGATAGCAAAAATTTTGCAAATACAGAGTTGAAGGAGTGTATGTGTGTATGCATGCACATGTGCGCATGCACATATGCAATTTAACAGATTTTAGTACAGTGGTGCCTCGGGTTACGAAATTAATTCGTTCCGCCGCGGCGTTCGTAACCCGATTTTTTTCGTAACCCGAAAAAGCCATAGGCGCTAGCGCTGGAAAGCCGCGTAACCCGGAACAGTTTTTTCCTATGGGATTTTTTCGTATCCCGGAAATTTCGTAAGGCGGTGCTTTCGTATCCCGGGGTACCACTGTACAACCTAAACTGAAACTGAGCCAAAGATTTTGCAACATTGTTAAACTTCCAGAAACTCTTTCCCCTTCCTATAAACAGATGATTATTATTTTTTAAAGGGTGTTAGATTACATTGTATATATTGGCTGTTTCAGCACCTGGAGAAAACAACCTCTTTGTACCTTTTGCAGCTCTGACCACAGCCAGGAAGAAAATGGGGTTGTTGTTTTTCAGAGGGTTTTGTTATCTGACACTACTTTTACTATCTCCAACCCACGCAACACTAGTTAATCCATATGGCTATCATCAAGTGGGGGTAAAAATCCTTGCTAGTTTTTTTTTAAATATGCTGCTATTTACATATTGATACTATACTTAGAAATCCCACTGGAGTGATGTTTCAATCCACTCCTAAGGCAAATTAATTAATAGGAAGTGACACTTTGGTTAGATAGCATGACAAGGTCCACATGGCAAGGAGGGAGCTTGCTTGTACTCAAGAAGAGAAAACATCAAGTAGCAAATCCATGTGTAAAGTGTGGCGAGGAAGGTAGAAAACTATGCATGCACCACTGAAATTAGTAGGGTGTATGCAGAATGGGTGACACTGCCTCTACATCAGAACATAAAACACCAGACCAAAAGTCTCTCCCACACTTCCCAAACCTATCATGCTCTAGAGGTTATAGGTTACACCTCCCATCATTCCTGGCAACTGGACATACGGGCTGAAGTAGATGGGATTGAATGTCCCCTATAGGGAATGAGGTTGGAAGTCTTGCCTATTTAATCCAGCACCCTGTTTCCCACAATAGCCAGACAGCTGCCCCAGAAGCTTTCGACTACAACTCTCATCAGCCTTGGTGACTGAACAGACTGACCGTTATTTAACAATGCCAAGGAGAAAAAGGGGGGACTTTCCTTTCACCCACTCATCCTCTATCTATTAAATTAGGCAAATGAAATGAAATTTGGGGATAATGGATTTTTATACAGAAAGACTATTAGCTCAATTCTCATTACTGTAAGTATTCCTAGGCTGAATCATGAATCCTGTTCCTTTAATGTATTGCTGTTTTACAGCTGGCTCCAGTAGGTAGACTTTCTAGTAAAAATTAAAGTAGATCCCAGAATCCTGAAGTCGGCCAACCTTGATCTTTAGGAGGTCAGAGTTTTCTGAATCTCAACAGCTCCTTCTGCCCAAATATTTTAGAGTGTGATAGACTGTTCATAACTTTAAGCTCTGGCATTGCTGCATTGCTTGCAGCAGTAGTAGAGACTAGGCTTTAACCTGCCATCAGTGGGGCCAGGGTTTGCTGTGTTAATATGTTGGGGCTACTTTTTTTGTTCTGTTTTCAGATCTATTTTTGTTTTCATTTCATTTCAGGGCTACTTTACTCCCTTCCTCCCCCCCCAAAAAAACTGAATAAATTTATTCAACCCACACAATCAAAATGAAATTTTAATGAATTATAATGGTATTTTATCATTCATGACCATTAATTATAGACTAGTCTTGGGAGATCCTGATCCTCTTAGACACTGTGCTGTCGTATAAAACTTGTATTATCAGAAACATTAAACAGTGGTCCATTACAGAGCTGCTGGTATTCAGTACTTACTGGAAGCCAACAAAGGAGATTAAGCCTTCCTTGCAGGTTGGCATTTTCATTCTCACACTTCAGTTGTCTCATTTCTATCCAGAGCTTTGAACACAGGAAGTGTCCTTATAACAAACCAGACCACTGGTCCTTATAACTCAACACTGTTTGCACCAGAGTGGGCAAAGCAGAGGCAGCCAGTGGATCCACCACTGCAAAGATTCACAAATCCACCCTGGCTTTTTTATCATCTCTCATCATGCTGAATAGGATCTTTCCCAGTAGTGAGAACCACACTATATGGATCAAGTGTCTCCATTGGAGAAAGTATGTTCTGGAGGCCAAATGTGGCCTACTACTCCTTTTGGTTGTTGTTGTTGTTGTTTTTAAAAGACAATTTGAGGTCTAAAACAGGACAGTCTTTTAGTCTTGGAAGCTGGAGTGGTGGTGGCCATTTTTATGACAACATAACATTAGATACAGCCAGCTGAGGTTCAGGGGAGGGTGAAAATTGGTCTTGGGTTTGCCAAAGTGACTGCTCCTAGTTTACAATGACTGGTAGCAACTCTCTAGAGTTTCAAGCAGGGGTCTTTCCTGGACGTGGAGATGCTAGAGGTGTTGAGGAGTTGATGTTGGGAACTTTTGAATGTTAGGTATGTGTTCTCTCACTGAATTATGGATCTTTCACTATGCTATGACCCAAACACAATTCAATAACTTTTCTCAAAATGCTACAGAAGCTAACTGCCCACTCTCACATCCAGGACAAAGTCCTTGCCATTATATATATATAACTATTATTCCACTTTAACAGCAAAGGTTTCATCCTATAGAAAGCTTCAATTGGCAGTTTAGGGAGGGGTATTTAGCTTCCCAGTGGAGATCCCCAATGCCTCTCTAAACTTCAAACCCCAGGATTTCACAGGATGGAACCATGGCCTGGCCGTTAAAGTGGAATACTGTAGTAGTTATATGTATTTGTCCTCTTCCTTCCAATCCTACATTACCATCTATTCAAACTAAGGCCTCATTCCCACTTACAAATACATCAGTGTGTGATCTGAATCGATGGATCAATTCAACAGCAGAGCGTGCTTCACACTGCAGTTGCCCTGATCATATTTTCTTGTTGTAAAATAATACACTTCTCGTTCACATTGACCAATGATTAGATTCCAAAGGGACTCTCTTCAGTGGATGATTATCTGATCACGTCATTAAAAAAAATCAATTCTGATCCACATCCTGTTCATACTTGTGCTGAACTGATTTATTGCAAAAGAGGTGGAAAAAAGAGCGTCAAAAAGAAGTGCAGTAAATGGGTCTAGTGTATGGCCCCCTCTCCAAACTGCTTCAGCGATTTGGCTCAAGTGCGAACAAGGGTCATTTAAACCACTTGAAACCGGATTGCAAACTGGTTTAAAACGTAGTGGGAATCAAGCCTAAACTTAAGTGTGCTTAAGATCAAATGGATCACATCAAATGTTAACAGAGAGATTTCCTCAGCATTATGCACCTCAGCAACAGGACTTGCAAACTAAGCCCATCCTCAGCCAAAAATATATCTGAATCAGGACACTATTATTTTTTTAAAAAAAGAGGATGTGATGAGTATAATTTTCTCTTATTGTGGAAGACATCTTATTGCATAATGGAATATTTGCAAAATAGCCATAGCAGCTAAGTTAGGTAAACAACTTGCTCACAAATCTTTGTTCAAAATAATATGTCCAAGGAAGGAATGGGGGGGGGGGGGAAGTGTTGTTAATATTTTTAAGCAATCCAACTTAATTTCTGCTTTTCAGACTAATATGCAGATCAGAAAACTATTACCTTTAGGACTGCACACTTGCCTGGATCTTCTAGTACTGTACAGTTCTTGGCTTTAAAACACACACACACCCACGTTCATATTCAGGAAAGTGGTATCCAAAAAGGGTATATATTGAGGAAATGTATATGAAAATCAAAACAATTTTTTTGTGTGCAAGTAAAGAAAAAAAATCCTACAGATTGATGCGAAAACAGAATGGTTGAACGCATGATTGAAAACCGTCAAAACTGGCATGGGCCATAAATAAGCTTAATTGATCATCCCTAATCCAAAAACACACTTACAGGTTCTAAGACTTCTGGCACCACATTCTCTCCTTTGGCATCCTCTTCCACCACCTCATCTGGCTCTTCATTCTCTTTGTTGTCAGTCCATTGAGCTGTATCTTGAGCGGAGCAGGTGCTAATTAAGTCTGGCAAACTTGTAGATGGGTAATTAAGGAAATCCTCGTCTGCCCCTTCCTGTAAGGAAGAGATGAGAAGAGGAAGAATGCATTATTTATTTGCATATAAGAGTTCAATAATCTGAGGAACAATGTTGTACTGTAGGCTTTTATTAGTATCATGCTATAGATTAGAGGCAGCAAATAGCAGGAGGGATGGCATTTGTTCATAATGCTGGAGGCAAGGGCACACAAAAAACATAAATGTATCTGTTCTGTATTTGAGGCTCCATCAAATAGCTGGTCATTTGGAGACAGCGTGGGTGTGAATCAGTCCACATGATCAGTCAGCACAACAGTGTAGTTATTTCCACAATCACAACTCCCTTTAAAAATAGTTATTATCAAAATAGACATTTTTAAAACACAGTTATAATCTAATGGTCCTCCCCCCCCCACACACACACACACACTTTGCTTTCCTGCTTCTGTATATTTAAAAAATCCAACACACTTTGTATTATTTGTGTCTATAGCCTTGGCTAATGGCTCTTCATAGTCATCATGGCTTAGTTTATTATAACCTTGCACTTACTTTTTTTTAATTGTTTTACAGAACTAAGCTTATTTTAAGGCATGTTGTACATTGGACCAT
Source organism: Sceloporus undulatus (assembly GCF_019175285.1). Classification (NCBI taxonomy): domain Eukaryota; kingdom Metazoa; phylum Chordata; class Lepidosauria; order Squamata; family Phrynosomatidae; genus Sceloporus; species Sceloporus undulatus. The sequence continues at coordinate 311,984,816 of NC_056523.1, read as the reverse complement.
TACTGAATCATATACAGTCAGACCTCTGTATCCGCAGGTTCTTTAGCCATGGATTCAAGCATCCACAGTTTGAAAATATTCAAAAAATATAAATTCCAATAATCAAGCATTGATTTTTGCCATTTTATATAAGAGATATCATTTTACTGTGCCACTGTATTTAATAGAACTTGAACTTCCACAAATTTTGGTATCCATGGGTGATCCTGGAACCAAACCCCAGCAAATACCAAGGACCCACTCTATGACTAAAAATAATAATATATGGGCAGGAAAACAAGCAAGACAATGTGTTTCCATGTTTAAAAAGTTTAAAACTTTTTTTTAAAGTTAGAGAGATGGTGCTCACATGCCTGATTCACACAGTTGTGGCACTGACTGGTAACTTAGCTTATCAGTTGTAGCACTGAGTAGCAACCTGCCTGTGTGAAGGAGTCATTATGACCAAACAATGCAGCCACAACTTTCAATGTGAATGCTTGCTTTTCAGTTGAATTCAGTTCACAAATTCAGTCAAAAGCTGACTAATCAAATGGTAAGAGAGCTGAATATGCTGCACATGTACAGATGAAGGTGCCCTTGTTAACTCCTGAAAAACCTGAGACAACACAGCCTTCCATTTACCTAAAGTGGATGCTGGCAAGACTTTCTCCTACAAGAATTCAAGTCAGTTGAACAGACTGAGGTGTGGCATGACTGAAGAAAGAATTTCAAGAAGGTGTGGGCCAGCATCCTGACTCCTGGAATGCAGCCTAACTCTCTAACCCAAATTCAAACACATCCACATTTATGGTTGTACCAACAAGGCGAGATGGAGACTGGGGCAAAATCACACAGTAGAGTTACTGCCAAACCTTTAATAACTCTATCTGAAATGTTGCAAAAGTCATTGTAAGTGCGTACATCTTGAGACTTGTTCTGATATCTATTTCACAATGAATGTGAATGTTATCAGAAGACTTGCTGGGTGGGGTTTTTTGCTCAAAGGAGTAGATTGTAAAATCTGGACATGGTTGCCTGCATTTGAAAGCCAGTTGTACAGCTCCATAAGAAAAACAAGACAAAACCCACAGCTTTGTCCAACACAGTATTGTCAAAAACAAGCTCTTTAAATAGATTCTGCTATATTGATTTCCATTATTGCAACTTGTTTCAGTGATGGGGAATCTGGCACTCCTAACAGTCATGCTAATGGGACATGAGAGTCCAACAATGATTGGAAGACCACAGGTTTCTCACCCGCCATCTATTCCATTGGTGAGTGTACAACTTTGATGGCTGGCACATATAAAAGGAAACAATCAGGTCAGGGAAGCCTTGTAGAAATAAAAAACAACTTTGACACCACTTGAAGGCTTCTTTTAAAAGGCATCCCATTTTAATGCATACATTTTCCTTTTATCAGATCACTTTTCTTACGATTTCCGTTTTTGTGGGCAAACTTTATGTAAGTTTTTTTAAAAAAAATATGTTGGGGATAGCTAGTGACTCAGATCTACCTGCTCTCCCATTTTCTCTCTGTTTTGCAGTTCAAACATGCTCAGAAAGGCATTCCATATGCAGCTACAGCATGAATGGCTACAGCAGAATACCATTCTTTTCCAGCTCAAGCTATATTGCACTGTTTACTGCAAACAAGCTGCTATTACTTTGCTGAACACCAAAGGCCTGTGTTTCTCCAACCTTCCTTCATCATTTCCCCAGTGCTGATGCTGCTAAAAAAACACCTTAAGCTAGACAGAGGAAAAGGAAGGAAAAGGAGCCTGGGCAGGCATAAAATACTTTGCAAAAAGGAGCATCAGTGTTAGAGTCTTTGTTAACTGAGGTGTGCCAGGATAAGGCTGTTTCATGACATTGATGACTACTCTCTGTTTCTTATCCCTGGCATCTAGTACTTAAAGATGCAATTCCATGAGTTTTGGGAAGGGTTAAAAAAGTCATCCAACCTCGCATATGTCAGAACTGATTTTAATGAACATCCCCTTATAACAAATTATCACAGAATGTAGCGTTCCAAAGCCTTGAGCATCACAAATTGGAATGTGTGTCTTCATCTTCACTTAGCCAGCTGCGATAGTTGTTATTCTAGTGATAGTTATTCACTGAACAAAGAACACTGTCTTTTATTAATCCATCAATTATTCCAACACTTTATAAAAGCCATTTGAATTATTGGCCTTTATAACATCTTGCACAAATGACTCCTCTCCACACATTTCAACATATAAAACCATAAATGAGAGATTATTTACCCTGCTTGCAACTACCAGATAGATGAGACCCTCAGCTGATCGAAGAAGAGCGACGGCATCTTGATGGGAGAGACCAACCAAAGACTGGCCATTGATCATTAGTAGCTCATCACCTACTTTCAGCCTTCCATCCCTAAAGAAATAAAAAGAAATGTTTCATGTTTTCTAAAACGAAGAAAAAAGAAAATACAGTTTCTGAAGCCTTAAAAGAAGGCCCTACTGGCAGCTACCAATTCCCATGTCAGTGAGGGTAGTAGATCCACTCTGAGTTTTTGACCAAACGTTAAAAGAGCTGTCCAAGGTACTGGTCTTCTTCTGGCACTTTGGATAACTTCTTCAAAATTCCAAGATAATATTATACTTTTTTTACTATTCTTTTTATACGGAGTGGTTTCAGTAATTTTACACGGTTACATTGTATTATGTGGTCTAATGCACTGTGCTTTTGAAGTGCTTTGATATCTAGTACTGCATGTACTTGTCTAATGACTGTAGTAAATTTCCCTTATTCCTTTAAAGTTTAGACTAAAACCCAGAGTGGATTCACCACAACACATACATGCAGCCCTTTAAGCTGCTCCATTAATTGCCCCGCTATTCGATGTTCAAAGACAGCAACAGAATGTAGCTATGCCTAAAATACTATTCCAATAATTGAGTCCCCCCACAATACAGCCACAGATGAGTAAAATATGAGTACACGCTAGTGCTTTGTCTGGAAATCACATCCCCATCCACCCGCTTTCAAGGCAGGGGATTTCCAGTTGAATGCAGGAGGTACCGTCTGCATTTTGTTAATAATGAATAATCAAGTCACTCCACATTTAGTTAACACCTTCTCTGGAGCGTCTCAGAGCACTGCCAATATGGCTGGTAAGTAGGTCGGCTTTAATATTAAATTCCCACGAAGTAGTTAACTTGCTTTCTGTGGAGTAGTTAATTCTGCATGGCTTCATTCTCCTCTCAGTGCTTAGCTTCTTATCCATCTTCACAAGACTGAATGGGGCATCCATTGGCCAGCTTCCTTTGGCTTCTTTTCCAGATAATGGACTAATCCATGCCAAGGCTTATGTGGTGAGTTCCTGACCTAATTTCTCATTGTGTGGAAGGAATCCCACAATACGCTGCATAACTACAGTTGTTGGAATAAAATATTGGCAATCCTGTAGCCTATATTTCAGATAAAGGAACTGGCAAATCACCTCTGAGTATTCCTTGCCCAAGAAAACCCTATGAAATTCATGGGGTCGCCATAGGTTGACAGGCTTATGGCACCTAAGTATACACAGACAAGAAAGGGCAGTTGAAAGGAATAGTTTCTTCCCATGGAAGTCAAGATGCCTGAAGCAGAAAATCCCACAAGCATTTCTTTCCTCCCCACCCCCAGCTATGAAAAAAAAAGCAACAATTAATTCAGCAACTGTTTGATGCCCTTTCATGATACCCAGGGCTAGTCCACTTATTAGGTAAGTGTTTAATTGTCTTCGCTTTCCTGTGCATATTCACATCTATTACCAATACTTTTCCCTCCCTCTGCTGAAAATGCACAACCGTCCAAATTCACGTGACGCAATCAGATGGCCACATGTTCAATAATGTGCATCCTCACAAATACTCCCAGATACTCCAGTAAAAACTGCACACACCCCCCCTTTTTTTGCAGAGTTTAAGCAGTTTTTCAGGGGGCCTATCACAAAAGGCCTGAATTGTATGTGTCTGAACTGCATTAAAACTGACTAGAACCAAGAATATTTTAATTGTGTAGACAATCCCTCAGTTTCAAGTGCCTCAGACTGCCTCACTCCACCTAAAGGTAGAGTTGGATCATTTTTCCTCAATCTCTTTGGGATTGTGTCAAGATTTTAACTGTAACCTACAGTGGGCCCTTGGCATCTGTTGGGGTTTGGTTCCAGGAACCCCCATGGATAGCAAAATACATAGATGCTCAAGTCTCATTAAATACAATGGCTTAGTAAGATAGTGTGCCTTACATAAAATGGCAAAATAGAGGTTTGCTTTTTGGAATTTACTGTATGTTGTTTTGGAATATTTTCAAGCTGCACATAGTTGAATCAGTGGAGACAGAATCCATCGATATGGAGGGCCAACTGTACTTTGGGAGGCAGGCACATTTGGCTGAAAAGGAAGGTAAAAAGTGAGAGTGCCTGTTGAGTCTTGGATTATGCCCCAAGTTTTACTCTCTGAATGAGACACTCAGATCCATCTGACAACACAGCAGACAGTACCTGTGAGCAGAGCCTCCTTCTTCCACCCGTGCAATAATGATGGCATGAGGAGAGCGTTTTGAACCTCGACCTCCAGTGATCTGGATACCCAGCCCGTCTGTTCCCTTCATCATGGCCATCTTCCATATCCGGCAGCCTTCTCGCTGAGAGAGAAATTTTCAGACCGTTCTTGCATTTTTATTTAGGAAAACACACTTTCTCATGGCATCTATCTCCCAACCACCCTCAGTTTAGTTCTAGCATGTGCTAACAGAGCTTTTGCTTTCTTTAGAGGGGAAAGTCATGTATCTCCCAGACCGTAAGCAGCTAAGGGAACAAAGGGGAGTTATCCTTCAAGCATACATATTTAGCAGCATGTGCTAACTCTAAGCCTATGTTTATTTATACGTTTAAATACTGGACCATGCCAATATTTAAATCCAAACATAATTTCTGCTTCACAGTAAACATTGTAATACATCATTAAGAATTTCATACTATTAAGAAGTTGTGCCTGATTTTTTATTGTTTTTCTTTTCTCTTCCAAATGCCTTTCACCTTTTGTGCTGTGTCTTTTTAAGATTATAAGTGTAAAAACAAGAACTGGTTTTTTTTTTTTAAATTGCTATATAAACTATTCAGAGAGGCCTTTCAGCTGTGGAACTGAATATAAATTTGATTCTGAAAAGCAACAACAAGTATTGTATCTATACAATATTGCATACACATTGTTAAGAAATACTATCAAGTAAGTTTTTATCTTCTAAAGTAAAGATTAGGGACACTCAATTGCACTGAAATGCTCCTTTGCCATTGGTAGTGCCTTTGTGCCATGACTTGAGGACCTATGGAACAGCTATTTTCAGTTACATAATATGACCTTTTCCTCAGTCCTTCCCATCAATTTGCTGTCATGGCCACCCACTTTCACTCTGGTATTTCTCTAATGACATGTATTTCACACTGATTTTAGTGGGACTTCTTCCCAAGTACAGGATCGTAGCCTAAATGGCATTAAAATTAACTGTTCCCAGCTGTTTTCCTTCAATACACCCCTCGCCATAAGATCTCTGACCACAGGTTTCATATTCATTGGGGAAAACACACACACACTTGTAATTCCAGGTACTCGTTTTCTTTGCACTTGTACTGTGTATATTCAAGAAGCTAATAATTAGTACGGACTGAAGTGTATAAGGAGGCTGTTATTGAGGGAGGCATAAAGAGTTACTGCTTTTCCTGCACTTGGTACACATATTTCTCTAAAGGTGGAGAGCTCGTAAGAGTGAAATGGTTGCCTTTTGGCATTTCTTCTCTTAACAGCAGCAGGCAGCACTCAATGAACACCAGGCCCCAAGCATTTAGCCAGACACCATTTTAAACAAAAGAGAGGAGCATTTGCAGTAACTGAACCTAATAGTTTACAGACGAAGAAGATGTTATTCCAGTGCTAGGGGGCACTTCTTTCCTTTTGCTAAAAGATTCCCATGATATGGAGCCAAACAGTGAAAGACCGATCCTGATTGCACTGCAGTATTTTATCCTTCCAGCCTCCATTATCTGATCCTACTACCTTATTTGTGTCAGCAAACAGAAAAAGTTTTATCCCTAAGAATTTTACTGTCTGGGAAGAAGAACACGGCATCCTCTCCCCATTTTTGCACAAGAGCTGACTGGACTAAGCCATTGCATTGTACCCTCCAACTGTCCCAATTTGACAGGGAAAATTTCCAATTAGTCCTCTACCACCCTACTTTTTCAGCTGCTTTGCAAATGTCCCTATTTCCCTCTCCTCACCCCACTTTTCTCCTTTGTTTTCACCTTACTTAAACTGCTGCAAACTGAGTTCAAAGAGCAAAAAGTACTGTACAGTATATAAGCAATTAAATAGGGGGAGTAGACGAAGGGACAAAATCCTATCCATCTCAGCAGGGACAGGGAAAAGCAAAATGCTACAGCCTCTCCTAACTTGTGTGTTTGTTTTATTAATAACTTTCACCACCTTGACCTCACTCTGATGTTACTTGGCCACCCATGTCTTAGTTTTTATCTGAAATGTTGGAGGGTATCTTGAATTTATCTTCAACACTGAAAATAAAGCAACAATACTGAAAATAAGTCAGGATCTACCACTGAATCGCTATACCTACTAATAGCAGACTACTTTCAGAGGTGAGAGTTTAAGATAAGCTGTGTGGCACACAACTCCCTCTTCTAGCATCTTGCTAGCAATTCTAGCATCCATATTGAAGAGAAATTCAAAAAATGAAGATGACATTGGTTTATCTTTACTATACATTTCTGGGGATGAGGGGGGAAAGTCCGTATTTTGATGATCTGTGAAAGAATAATTTGCTCCTTATACAAATATTTCTTTTTTGTAAACCAGACATCCCACATCCGTTAACACATGAAGCTACATATTGTCTCAAGGCCAGATAAAACCAGTTCTTTACATTTCACTTATAAACCTTTATATCTGAATTGGGATTTCCTACCAAACCTCAGTCCTTCTAAAAACTGGTCATAACTCATCCAAACATAAAAAATAAAACCCGTAGTAAATACATTATTTCATACCGAAAGTTCATCTTGATCTTGGACACTTTACATACTTCCCAATCTGCTTCAGCACTCTGGGCATTCTCCCTTCTGCTCTTCTCTCTTAGATCCTCCCAGATCCCTGTCTCTTTTCCAGCTGGAATGCCGTCTCCAGTATTAAGTCTCTTGGTCACGGCTGATTCTTGCTGGTCACACAGTTCTTCAACTTTCTCTGAACCTAAAAGGACAGGGCCATCTCTTTCTCTTTCCGTAGCTTCTCCTCCCTCCATCTTGAGCCTCCTCATTTTCTTCACTATCCCGACAAGTCTGTTCTATTATATAAGCCTCTGTTTCTCCAGAAATTCCCCTCAAACCTTTGTCTACCAACATCATCTCTCTTATCTCTCTCCTTTGAAAATTTCTTCCCAAATTGCCTGGCCCATTATCACACCATCATTTTTGTCCAGTAATTTCTTTTGTACAATCCCGACTTTAAGTTTGCTTATGTTAACGTCAATACAGTAGCACTGCCAAGTCACCTGCTTATCTAAGGCCCAGTACTTATCTGAATGTCTTTCTCTGTACATTCCCACTTGTACCCTCCATACTAGTAGTCAAGGTCTACTGTCCCAGCCTAGCATCTCCACTTCCCTGTCCTGGATTCGTCCCTTCTCACTTGCTGCCCCTCACTCCTGGAATCTTCTTCCCCCACGAACACGGCTCATTTCTTCTTTGACCACTTTTAAATCTGAGTTGAAGACTATCCTGTTCAGGGAAGTGTTCCCAGGCACTGTGTGATTATCTATCGGATATTTGATTGGACAGTTGATGTTTATGTTTTTAATTGTTGCCTGCTTATTTTAACCAATTCTATTTTATATTATTACCTATTGTTTTGTATGTATTTTGTAGATTGTACTACATTGGCAGGTTTCATTTTTATTGATTTGATCATTTGTATGTACAGCGCTGTGTACATTTACAGCACTATAAACATTAATAATAATAATAATACACATGGGCCCTTTGTGGTGTGGTGGCAGCGATAGTAGGGCTTGGGAGCGCACACCAACCACATACTCCGGAGACTTACGATGTGCGTGAGGTGCCATTATTAAGCGGCACTGCCCACGTGGGGGGCGTATAAATGACGTGTGGGCACCTCAGCACCCACACATCTCTAAGAGGAAGCGGTGTCCTAAGGGCTGCAATGCAGCCCTTAAGACGTCACAAACAGGAGCTCCTCTAGGTGACTCTTTTTTGCTGCGCAGCGGTGACTCACCTTGTGATTGCTGCGGCAACGCTGCGCAGCAAAAAAGGGGTGGCGTTTTCCCGTTGTGCCATCTATATGATAACTTTCACACTCTTCAAAGGTAAGCAAGTTGCATTTTCCCATTTCATAACAATATTATTCTTACTAGTCTTGTCTTTTGTTTACAGTTTAAATACTTTTATTTTTCAGTTTCTGTCTTTATTAAAGATTTAGGTCCCTTTACTCTTCAGTTCTATTATTAAAGTCCCAAATTCTGCACATTTTGCTCTCTATGGGGAAAAAAATCTTCAAACAATCCCAAGTCAGTTTACTCACAGTTTTTTGATCATGTGAAGAAGTAACATCTCTAGAAATAACCATTTCAGCACTAGGATCACAAAGCCTCTTTCCAGAACAATCCAACACTTTTGTTAGTTCATTAATTCATAATTAAGAAAGTTGGTTTTGTGGGCCTTGTGTTGGTCATCCAACAAGCTTTTAACATAGTGGTGCATGTACACAGCCTTCCACTCGTGATCACTCACCGTCAAAGTGGAAATTTGAACACCAGGGATGGGACAGTAGACCCTAGTGGGTTATCCCTCCCCTAGTCTCTTTTGATCTAGGGGAAACTATTGTTTTGATGGACCCAAACCAAAATCTATGGAGTCTATTCTTGAGATTTTGTCTCCTATTAAACCATCTTGGTTCACGCTAGTGCAAATTCCCATTCTGTTAAATAAGATAGCTAGAACAGAGGAGCATATGAAAGATCTAACTCCTTTTGAACATCTTTGTGTATCTTCAAATAAGCCCCCAAGGGAATTATTGGGTTAATTTATACTCATGGAAGAGTTGTACAGTAACGGGTTAGCAGTTAAACAGAACTGGGAATTAGAACACAACATCTCAATATCAGATTCTGCATGGCAACACATTTAGAATCATCCTCCATTTAGTTCTAGATCAGCTCTCTTTAAAGAATGTTCATTAAAACTGATCCATTGATGGTATGTGACCGCTGGTATATGACTTATATTAGTAAAAACCTCTCTCCTTTTTGTTGGAGAGGTTGTTCAGATAGAGGAATGTACCTCCATATGTGGTTTTATTGTACTCAAACGTTTAACTTTTGGGAACAGGTTCTCTCTATAATCTCTCAGATTACTAATCAAAAATTTATTTGTGTCCTGTTTTAGTACTTTTGTCAATTTTTATTGATGGTACCAAAAACCTTAAATATAAACATTTAATATTATTTTTTATTGCTGTTACAAGAGTAGAGATTGCTCAAAAGTGGAAAACCAGCCAATTAAATCTGGAAGATTGGTGGCAAAGTATTTGGGACTCCCTTTCAATGGAAAACTTTCTGACAATGGATGTTGTATATCATTTAAAGAAAAATGGTCTCCCATTTTGAAATTTGTAAACTCCACTTCATATTTAAATCTTGTTACCAGGAAACCATGTACACCTCTGGAGAGGATGTGTTAAAGGAAATGTAAGTTTGTTTGAACCATATAATTTGTTTACAAACTGTTCTTGGGTTGATCTTGTTATTTGGTTTTAATCTTAATCTTTTTATGTATATTTTTTAAAGAAAAGATTTTTTTTAAAAAAAATCCCAAAAATAGTTTGGCCAACAATCACAACATTAAGCTACCTCTTCATCAGTGAATCACTTGAGTCTAGTTTTGTTCCACCATTCTCCAACCTGGAAGTCCACGTGAAGACACAGTATTTCAGAGTTGGCTCAATATCCTAGCTTGTTCCATAACAAACTGTTAATCATCATTACTTATTTTGATGAAATGAGAAATTGCACTTAATTGTTTTAATTGTGGCTTGTGACAAATAAATTTATTTATTTTTATTTATTATGATATTTATACCCCACCCTTCAGCCCTAATGGCTATCACAGCGGTTTACACTTATTATTTTTAATCAACAGTTCTCTGCCTTCAGGCTTACAATCTAAAAAGACACGACACAAAAGGAGAAGGGAATGATGGTGGGGAAGCAGATCAGGTCCAGCAGTTCTTCTCTCCCTCTGAGGCCTGGACTGGAGGGAGGGCTCTGCTTCTTAAGGATAGGCCTGATGGCATTGGGCCTGTTTTTTCACTCCCTCCCAAGCCGGCTGGAGACAGATGCCATGGAGGGCTCTTCTTCTTAAGGATAGGCCTGATGGCTTGTATGTGCTAAGGAAATATTCACACAAACTAGCACATAGTATTTAGGGAGCAGCTATACATCTACCATAACTTACACTTCTTAAATTCTCCCACTGAGGAGCCATATCTCAGTGCTAAAGTACGCTGTTGCCATATACAGTTCCATGTTCAGTCTATAGCATCTCTACTGTTAAAGAATCTTGGAAAGTAGCTGCTATTCAGAGCAGATAATTCTAAATTAATATAATATCTGCCACAATTCAGTCTAAGACATCTAGTAATCATTAAAGTGGTCTTAACTTCAGGTTGATCATGCCCTGTGGAGTTTATGTGTGCACCACCACCAATTTTTTTTTGGGGGGGGAGGCTTTCTTTCTGTATCACATAAAGAGATCTGGCTGAAATTTGCATTTAAAAGGAGAGTAAATTTCCATCCGCTGATGCTACTAGAACAATTAAGCTGTGTTCAAAGTGGTAGGAATATCATTTTCTGTCTCGTTATGTGTGAAAATGGGTTATCAGTGTTATATAACGGAGCACAAGTGAGAATAACATTTGCTAATTTCATGCTGCTCTCAGGACTTATCTGCCAATGTCAGGAAACCAGGGGCCATCAGAAATATACATCTATCTTTGGAGCCCATCTACATATTGAATTACAAGTGTGTGATACAGCTGCTGAAAGGCTATGTCTGGCCAGCAAAAATCAGGAAAGCCTGAATCTTACTTGTCTCAAGGCAGGGCCATTAAACATCTTGATTTCAAAACCATAAAAATTCCATCATTAACAAATTTCCATCACTGACTACTTCTCTTCCCACACCCACAACACGAGCAAAATCCAACCTATGCTTTAAAAGCCTTGCTTTTAAGAAATCCAACAGGGCTGGCTTGAAAAATAAATGGAGAAACTATAAACAGAATGGAATATAATAATGAAAACTCTGCCTGTTTTTTTTTAAACTGTAATTTTGTGCGTTTTACTATTTTGTTAAATCACCTTGAAAATTCCTTGACTTATTAGGCAGGATTAAAATTGAAATATATAAATAAAATGTGGCTGTTAAAGAGTGAGTAAATGCTTAGCATCTCATCCAGTGGGGCAGTGAATCTACTCTGGATTATAGTCTGAATGTAAGAGGAGTGATCCAAGGTGCTCTATCCCCAAAATAGACTTAGGCCTGTTACAGACTGCCAAAATAAAGCTGCTTTGGGTCTCTTTGGAGGTATGCTCTTTAAATGATGCATGGGTCCTAAGAGTCTGGAGGTCGCGCCAAAGCCACACTCCATTCCTAAGCACCGGAGTGCAGCTTTGGTGCAGCTTCCAGATTCTTAGGATGCATGCATCATTTAAACAGCATCCCTCCAAAGAGACCCGAAGCAGCTTTATTTTGGCAGTCTGTAACAGGCCACAGTATCTTGGATGGCACCTATAAAGAATGGACTGAAGACTAAAGTGGATTTATTATGATTTATTATACTACTGACATGGCAGCCACCAACTGCCATTGGTCTCATCAACTCATGAAGTAAACTGTTCTACAAAGTTTACAATGGAGGAGAGGTGAAATTAACAAAGGACTTTTGAAAACTGCTCCGTATGTCTTCTGATAATATGTAGATGCAAACAAGATGATTCCAGACAACTATAAAATAAAAATAAAAAATTATAGAAACGTTTTCAAAAACTGCTTCAGTGGGCATTCTACATTTGCCCTCTGCATTCGCACATGACACGCATGAAAGTGGAAAAAAACTCAGCCATAAAACCCACTGAGTGACCTTTGACAAGTCACATGCTCTCAGCCTCAGGGGAAAGCAATAGCAAACTTCCTCTGAACAAATCTTGCCAAGAAACCACAATGATAGGTTCACCTTGGGGTCGCAGTAAGTCGGAAATGACTTGTAGGTATACAACACACACACATACAAACTCCAGTCATATAAGACCATGAGCTCCTAGAGGAAAGTGAAGAATAAGTAAACTTCCACGGAAGCCTGGTTTACAGACACTATAAAGTAGTGGTCAGTTTGCCGGACAAGGATGGAGGAGGGAGACTTAGGGCTTGAAAGCTGCTTCGGGTCACTTTGGAGGTATGCTGTTTAAATGCTGCATGCATCCTAAGAGGCCAGAAGCTGCGCCAAAGCTGCACTCTAGTCCTTAGGACTGGAACATGGCTTTTGGCCTCTTAGGATGCATGCGGCATTTAAACAGCATTCCTCCAAAGTGACCTGAAGCAGCTTTATTTTGGCCTCTCTGTTCAGGCCCTTACAGAGTGTTGTTGGGCTCTTACCATATCTCACTTTAGCTTCTTTAAGCATCTGCCATCTGAATTTGGGGACAATCCTGATTAATCTACATTTTCACTTCTTTTTTAAAAATCCCAGTATCTTTCGCCTCTTCCCACTTCTACCCTTTGTCCTCAACTTTCTTTAATTGCTGCAAACTGAATTCAAAGCCCAAAATTAGTTTTCATTCAAAACTCAGCAGAGAGGAGAAAAGGGGAAAATCTTGCTCCTCCCTGTAGGCTCAGGCAAAAGCAAACTGCTGCAGCCTTCCCTGGTTTGTGTGTTCTTCCTCACTGATAACTTTTATTGTCTTGAGCACACTCTGATGTTGCTTCGTAATGCATATCCCAGCTTTCATCTGTGAAATGTTGGTAGGTATGTCTTAAGCCTCTTTAAAAGGTTGTTGTGGTAATAAAATGGAGCTGGGCACTATGTTTTTGAGTTATTTGGAGGCAAGGAAGAATGTAAACTAATCAGATAAATAGACCAGAGCCATGACTGTGATTCCTTACTGCACAAGAAAAAGTCCTCTGCAAACTATGGGTAAACAACTATAGCACATCAGGTGAGTTTGAACTGCAATTTCCATACTGTTACTCCACCGTTCTGCTGGCTAGGACTGATGGATCTTTCTGGAGGGGGCAAATGGAGGGAGCACAATTGCCCACCACTGCATGTATATGCTCAGCTGTGTTTATTCCTCTGTAGCATACATCACAGAATTCAGGGTTCAGTATTTACTCACTGACGAAGGGTGTATCCACACTACGCAATTATATTTGTTTCATACCACTTTAATTGTATTGGCTTCACCCGATGAAATCTTGGGATTTGTAAACTGGTGAAGGGCTTAAAATTCTCTACTATACTTCCTTGAACTAGAATTCTGGTAGAGAATTTCTAAGTTGTCTTATAAAGCTATATATCCCAGGATTGCATAGGGTTTTTTATTATCATCATCATCATCTTATATCCTACCTTTCTCCCAACATAGGGACTCAGAAGATGAAGTCAGGACAATTAAAGTGTTAACAAACAGATCCAATTCTGGAATATGGATGCACCTCAAGTTTTCAAGGCCTAGCTTTGTGAGTCTTACATTAAGTTTAAGAGAGGGAAAAGAAGGGTAGGTTCAGTGAAGGAACACAGTTTTAAAAAGAAGAGAAAGGGAAAGAAAGAAAGCTCAGTCCAGCTGCTGGTGTTTCCAGATGTCTTTAAAAGCAATGGGTGATTGCATTAGTTCAGGTGCTTGCAACGGACCAACCAAATGTTTAAAGGCTTTGCCAAGGAAATTATGTCATCAGTGAGACTGCTGATATAAGATAGTTCCCTGGAGCTCATTCTGTTCACAAGCAGGAATAACAGAGTTTTCGGCTCATCATCTGCAGGGCTACACCGTGCCTCTGCATTCTGCATCCCTTTAATCACCGCAACTTACCAGGCTTCATGTCCCCCCCTGAACCTTCCTTTTTTTAAATGTATGGAAAACAAATTCTCCTTTCTTTTGTTGAGGAAGCTAATGGAAAAAACAGTGTGAAGTCAGAGCACCAATAAAAATCTGGGCATGTGCAGATACCTCTGAACTGAAGAGGAGAAGATGTGGACTGCAGATCAGTACTTAGACATTCCTAGTTTCTGTGCTTTATCTATGCAAGAGGGTGTGGGTTTTGTTTTTTGTTGTTGTTGTTTTGCATTTCTGCCCCTTTCCCATCATACATGGGCTCACAATTTGGCAGAAGGTGATGGGCAAGCTTTGTTGATTAGCAAAATTACAGTCTACCTAGCTGCTTTCACATGGAGATATTGTTGGCATACTTCCCTTGCTCCCACTTTGAGGCTAGCCTTAACATAAGAGGACTGAATGCACCTGTTCAGGCCAAAAAGATGGGTTATGTTGTCCAAAGTATGACACCTTCATGCCTCCTGTCATCAGCATCTAGTTTTTTCTATTATAGGGGTGGGAATCATGCCACCCCCCAGATTTTGTTGGCCTGCATGTCCCAGAAGCCCCAGCCACCATATCTAATGGTAAGGAACAAGGGGAGTTGCAGTCCACCTGTATCTGGAGAGTTGCAGCCATACCGGTTATAGGAACATCTTCCAGAGTATTTAGTTACCAAGGCGGGATACACACCGCCATATAGTACGTATAGGATACGTACAAGGGTTAGGAAGGGGCGGTGCTTCCACACACCCCTAACCCTAGTACGTATCCTATACGTACAAGATGGCGGCGCACCTTCTACATGGGCGCCGCCATCTTTATGTACTGGACGCACAGCGTCCAGACGTGTCGTGGCGCCTATGACGTCACGAGTCCGCGCCAGGCGCCTCGCGACGTCATAGAGGCGCCGCAAGAAGAAGCTCCGAAATGGAGCTTCTTTTTTGCTCGGTTTGGCTGCTGCGGCTCCCGCACGGAGCAAATGGCGGCGGCGGGGGAGCGCCGCAAAGCGGCGGTTTGTACCCCGCCCAAGAGATACCATCTTGTCTTGTTCAGATGAAGTAAAGACAATAAATGGGATGTATTTACACTGTTAGAAGCATTATTCATGTTTTTAAAAGTGTGGTTAAACTGAAGGTATGTATTTGGGAGGGGGGGGGTGAAGGAGACAGCCATACAGGCCACATCCAGAATGCAGTCCTATTCTTGACTTAATCCACTCAGAGAAATTTCAGCATATATTTATTTATAACTATTTAATGTAATTCTGGAGTACTAGTAATGCAATTTAAGTTTTAAAAAAGAAAAGGAAAATATTTTTTTTAAATTAAAGGAATCAGGGTGTTTGGGAATAGAGAAGGGATGGGGGAGATCAGGAGACAATGGCACTGTGTGATTGCTAACATTGCAACAGCTGCAGCAGCAATGTTTCACACACAAAGTCTAATAGGACTATAGAATGATTAGTAGCTTACTGATTGGTTCCTCTGTCAATGAAAAGGGATACCGTAATCACATTTTGCAGGGACAGCAGCTATGGGTTGGAGGCAACGTCGTGTGATAAGTATCACCAGAGATGCTATTTTACAACTATAATAATGGTTTAAAAGCCATGTGTGATAATCTTCCCAATCTGTTGTTTAAATGGGCAAAGCTTAAGAGTAAACCAGGACACATGTAGCCGTGCAACATCAAAGCACAGTCAAAAGGGTGAATGAGAAAGGCCCCACAAAATGATTATTTTTACCTTAAAATTTATCTACTGAGTTTAGAAAAGCCTGTAAAAAGAAGAAGAAACCCAAGTGAACCCACTGGGAAGGTGAAAGTGATGCCTCATCCTTTCATCTCCCTCCTTCTGGATTAACTGAATGCAAATTACTTTTGCACTTTTAATTCAGATTGCAGCAATTGAAGTAAACTGAAGGCAAAGGAAGAAAGTGAGAGAAGAGAGAAACTAAGCCATTTTAAAAGCAGCTAAGAAAGCGGGATGGCAAAAGATTAACTGGGGTTGTGCCTAACAAACTGAGATAGTTGGAGGATATAGGGTACAGTGGAGTGTATTTTTGGACGAAAGGGTTGTAAGCTTTATTCAGTTCTTTCTGCTTCTCAACACAAATTCCTGGGCTCAGAATACTTTAAGGCTCTTGTTGGCACAGGTTGGGGTTCAATAAAGAAACAAGGTAAGCCTAAAACCTGCCTGGTCCTGTCTGAGAACAGTTTTCACCAATCGATGGAAGACCTTAGATGTGTTTGAATACAGTTCCTGCCATTCCCAATCCATGGCCATGCTCACTGGCTGTAGTCCAACACATCTGAAGCGCAACAGCTTGATGCAATAGCTACCTTGCATTTTGCAGAAAATTACATCTTGGTGTTCTGTTGAAGAATGGAAAGTTTCTCTTTTATTTTATTTTTAATGCTTGCAGGTAAAGGCAACCTACAAAAAAAAAAAAAGAAAGAAAGAAAGAAAGAAAGAAAAGAAATCAAACAACCCCTCACCTGAAGGGACAATTCACTGGAGTTAAGGTCTAGAATTCCTCCATCTGAAAGGCGAGACCGATATTGTCCTGCCAGAAAAGGAGAGTCCATTTTCTGAAGGAGATCCTCCCCTCTGCTCTCTGTTTTGGATGTCTCCGGACGTAACCTGTCTGTGTCCATGAGAGTGCAGTGTCCATTCTCAGGCTCAGTTCTTGGACTGCCTTTGCTGCCTTTGCTTTCCTTACCACTGGGAGAAGTCCTGGTAATGACTCCAAACTTTCTAGTCCTTTTACCATTCTGGGCTGTTTTTCCACTGGGCTCTGAGGTAGGCCTGGCTTTGGGCTCATTGCTGCTGTTGCTGTTGTTGCCATTTGTTGGAGGAAGAGGGGCCTTGCGCTTGATGCGACGCAACATGATCAGGTAGATGAAGCCGCCATTCCAGCACTGATCAGCAAGGTAGCTGTGGGGAAAATAAAGAGAGGCATGACATTAAAACAGACCCTCATGAAAGCAATTTGTGGTCCCAAACTGGTGATAAAATTGGCAATTGCACAAAAGGTTCACATGTGTGTCAAGAGTTTTGGAAACTCAGTAGGCTGACATTTCTGCATACCTTAGAGCACTTTCCCTGTTCTCTCTTCCTCTTCATGTGAAATCATGGCGCCTGTCTCCATGTTCAACATTAGCTGGGGTGATGCAAAAAAGCAATTTGTATTCCCAAACTTGAAAAGTGGATGAGAATCAGGACTTAGAAATGTCACCTTTTTCTGGACTACACCTCCCAGAATTCTCCCAGCCAGTGTGGCCGCTGACAATGGTGCCCAGGGAATTCTGGGAATAGGAGACCATAAAAAATAATATTTCCAGGCTTTGATGAAAAATGCACAGCAGGGGTGGGAATCATTTGGCCCTCCAAATGTGGATGAACTACAAGTGCCAGTCACCATAGCTAGCATAGCCAATGGTTAGGAATACTGACTGCTGCAATATAAAATCTCTGTAGGGCCAAATGATACCCACATATTCCATCCAGTCTTGTCCATTTGAAATGGAAAGTCATTCACTGATGTAAGGAAGTGGGGGGGGGGGTTTACCCACAGTTTAACTACTGGGATATTCAGATAGTTAATAAGGTACAACAATGTGATACCACTTGCTAGCGCTGTCCCTCCCAATTCTGCCACAGATAACCTGGACAAAATTCAAAAGTCATATAAGCAGAAGATTGACACTATCTATTGTTTTTCTTATGTATATAGGAACAGATCTTGCTTCTAGGGACCCTTACACCTGATCTTGTGTACAGAATCAGGCGTAAGGGTCCCTGGAGGCAGGATATGTTCCTATATCCTACCTTGTATATCCTACAAACTGGTAGTATTGCTGTGATGATATCAAATGTGGAGGGTGTGTATGTGTGAAACGGGTAGCAGGTCAGGCACCTAGGGTTGCCATCCCTGGGGACCTCCAAAACGGGAGAAATGTAGGACATGGTTTTAAAATGTAGGACTTTTTCCCCCTGGCCAGGAAATTAAAAAAAAAAAGTCCTACATTTTTAAACCTTGTCCTAGGCCTCACTGGGGTCTGGGAGACAGCGTCTCCCAAGCCCCAGCGAGGCCTGGGAGGACTCCACGATCGCGGAGCCCCAGCCAGGGCCTGGCTGGGGCTTGGGAGGAAGCGTCCTCCAAGCCCCAGCCAAGCCTGGGAGGACTCCGCAATCGCGGAGCCCCAGCCAGGGCCTCGGGGGGGGGAATCCCGGGGGAATCCCCCACCTCCCCACGCGCCTGCGCCACCTTCCCCCGCCTCCTCTCCTCCTCCCTGCATGGAAGAGATGCTGCCTCCTTCCACCTTCGCCTCCTCCGCGCAGCCTGGGGGAGAAGGGGCGGAGGAGGAGGGTGGCGCGGGCGCGCGGGGAGGCACCGCCTCCAGCTTCGCCTTCTGTGCCCCCTAATTTAGAAAATTGCTGCAAGGTTTTCTAAGCTTACAACAATCCTGCATGTGATACAGTCTGATCTTTTTTTAAAAAAAAACATATTGTGCAAACTCTAAATATTCCTGAGACTGCAGTCTTAAGAGACTGCGGCTCTAAAAGACATATGCCTAGCCAGTTATTGCAACAGAATTTTGATTTTCTGTTTGGGGAAGCTGAAAATAGTACAGAATTTTGAACTCTCTCCCTACCCACATACTCCATTCATGGATCAAATCTGCATACTCCATTCATTTGGCGTTTATTAATCCAGGTTTTGTTTTTTTTTAAGTTCAGTAAGTAACTTCAGGGACATGTTCACACATACAATCAATTTCTATGAAAGACTGAAACATCTTAGCACCAAGGAAGAAATGAAAATCCTTGAACAACAATAAGTAGGCCAGAAGCCATTATCACTTCAGGCAATGAAATTCTTCACAGATCTTAGCAGGCTGAGAGAGAACAAGGTGTTGACAGAGAATGGGTTATGGCCCTTCCAAAAAGTCTGTATCCAGCAATAAAGCAATACAGATATCTAAAACTGCCTTACATTGTGTCAGAACTTTGGCAATATTTCTTTTCTCTTTTTTTGGGGGGGGGGGCTATAACTCCCAGAATCTTATATCTACGATGACCACCAGAAGTTGTAGTCCCAAAAAGGTTTTTGTCCTCCCAAGCCTTGTAAAAGAAAGAGAAACTTTGAGTCTCTGTGTGTACTATGACCTGTTTTTAATCAACCAGAATCATTTGATGGAAAAGTGAAGTATAATCTTTCTGAATAAACAAGCAGGTCACTGGCAAAATGTCATGCAATTTTAGCACATCAGGATCCCTGGCCCAGAAATAAACTGTTGTGGGAAAAGTGCTGGTGACCTCGGTGTGACACTGAGCATATGGAAACCTGCATTGTACATTTTGTCCTTTTTATGTGCCCAGCACCACATTTACACCAGGTGCTGGTTTCTACTCCCTGGGGACTGGGAAACAAAAAGCTGGCACTGCGAGGTCATTACACAAAATAATGGAAATAGAGCCTGGTTTTAATAAAATCTGTATTTTGTTCTGCTATGAAGCAGACAGATGGTTCTGAAAGCGGGACTCCTTGTTGCCGTCTGGGCACATTACAAGTTATAGGTTTTGCCTTTCAAATTCCCCCGGCCCAGCAATCCACTGCCTCTTCTTTATTTCAACTGCAATCAGTTGAGTTACATGGGATATTTTTATTCACTTCAGAGATTATCAGAAGCCTGAAAGTTTCAGAGTTTCCCATTAATGAAAAGCGATGGGAGAATTCCTCCCCATGGACAGGACAAGGACAGGATAATGGCAACGTCGCACAACATTGTCTGATATTCTTGCCCCAATCACTTGATTGTGACAGAAGCGTCCCACTTTGCTCCCATCACTTTCAGACATCTGTTAATCTCCACTGCTAGTTTGGACAGCAGAGACATGCCAGAAATCTTTCTTTGTGGTGGACTATGACTCTGGAGACTAGGGTTCAATTCACCACTCAGCCATGAAATCCACTGGGTGAAATTGGCAAGTCACATGCTCTCAGACTCAGGTGAAGGCAATGGAAAATTTCCTCTAAACAAATCTTAGGAAGAAAACTCCATAACAGGTTTGCCTTATGATCCCCATAAGCCAAAAATGACTTGAAGGCACACAAGAAAGCAGACCCAAAACTATGAATCTTCCCTTTCCTTAGAGCAGGGATGCAAATCATACGGCTCTCGAAATGTTGTTGGACTGCATTTTGATATGAAACCACCCACCATTTCCCCCCAATCAGGGTTCCCAGATCTCAGAACCTGGTCCTCAGTATGAAGGTTTGGACCCTTCCCCTGGACAAGGGGAAGAAACTCAGGGTGAAAGCACTGCTCTCAAAAGTGTATGTGCATGTTTTCCCCATTTGTTAGACTTGGTGTTTTCTATTTAATGGTCTATTCTGTGGTTGATGGTTAATATTTCATGCTTAATGACATCACAAGGGGCTCTCATAACATCACCAGAGCTTGCACACTGTGACATCACTTGAGGTGATCCCTAGTTGCCAGGTGTTGGCCCTGAAATTTCATAGCCTGGGATAGTCCTAACCTGATAACCTTTGGTATAGACTCTCAACAGTTATATTAAGTAGTTTTTTCTTACTGTGTTGACCGTCCTGTGCAAGCTACTTAAAAAGGCTACCAAACAAGATTTTCTACTTTGTGTTTCATTTTGTTCACTCCCAGCACTCGCACAGTTATAGTCATGGAATACGCTAATAATGGCCTGTGAACCAGAGATGCTTGTTCTCTCATCTCATACAAATCCCCTCATTCAGCTTAAGAGCAAGACATTTCTCAGTTTGTGCAACAGAGTGTTTAGATGTACGTTTCGTCATAGACCCTACCACCATCACCACCATAAATAGCAGCAAG
>NC_056523.1:311929176-311963758 GCF_019175285.1 Sceloporus undulatus | reverse complement strand
TATTCTTATCCCAAATCAGAGTCATCACCCAGAAGAGGAGAATCAGTCCTGCAAGCTGCTGTGCTGCTAGACTCGAATGCCAAGTTCAAGTACTGGGTGCAGCAGGAGCCAATCAGTTGGCAACTGTTGGAAACACAAAGTCTAACAAATGAGAAAAGTCTGGCTCAGAGATGGTACACCCAAGAACAAATTCCTTTGAGGGAGAAGTTCCTTCAACATCAGGAGCCTCGTGCTATATAGTATACATGGTAAAATAGCAGTGGAGGATCCAGGTCAATGAACTAGCCCTTTAAGGTTTTCCAGTTTTTTGGAAGGGGCTACATAAATTCAGCCTAGACTGTCACCAACTTATACATGAGGCTGACTAATCCACAAGTATATACTATATTTTTAAACTTTATGTTGAATTTCTGTTGAATAAATTAATTCTGGTTTTTATACTTGTTCCTCTGAGAACACTGCATAAGGGTTTTTTGGAATTCTTGAGTTCAGATCCATGATGTGTGGTGGCAACAATTATTCAAGGGTGGCGGGGTCCAGTGGTAGGATTAGATTAATAGAGTTTCACATAGAACTCTAGAAAGTCGGATGCCACAGTACTGGGACAGGTGGAGGTCCTCACATTTGGTGGCAGTGCTGGGATAAGCAGAAGATTCACACCCTGACTAATACTGTGCTTTGTGCTACTGGTTTGTACTCTGTCACGGATGTTGAGGCAACAATGAAGTGGACAAGAGTACTGTGTTTTATTTCATTGGCTAGTCACTTTCTAGCAAACAAGTGGTACTAACATTTTAAAAGAAATTAAAATATCTATTTTATTGGTTTCAAGAAACAGAGAAAGTAGAATTACTTTTTAAAATTTCAACTATAATGGTAAATAATGGTGGAGGAGACAGCCAGGCTTTGAAATGTAACTAATTGCTTTGTGCCTGATTGACTAACCATAATGCTTTCAGGTGCCCTCTCGTATGAATTTCCCCTTATGGTCAGGGAAGGAGACAGATTTTTTTATACATCCTACCTCAGTGCAGAGGCTGAGACTTAATGCTGCAGCATCATGCAAATAACGGCTGGCTTCAATAAAGTCTCTGTTCCGTTCTGGCAGCCAGAAAGCCAAACAGAACCCCAAACCCCACTTTTGGCAGCTTGTAAAGTGCTCGAAACCAGCCAACCTTTCAATGAATCTGGCCTCAGAGTATTTGGAGGGTTTTGTATTTTATTTTCAGTGTTTAAAATCCAAATACCTTAAGGATTTCAGTCTGGGTTATATCGGAATTTGCTATGCGACTCTGTATATGTTCCTCTCATTATTGACTTGGAAGCCCTAGGCTCTGGTGGAAAGTTATTTATTTTTCGGGGCTGCTTTCATATTTTAAACTTTTTTGGAAGGGAATAGAGAGAAGAATATTATACTGCTAACCAGATTTCAGTTAAGCTGAGATATTAAAAACAGAAACTGCAATCACTGTCGTATAACTGGAATGTTCACTCCAGTTGTCAAAGGGTAGATTCAATTGGATAAGGGTGGATTCAATTAAAATCCCTGACGTTAAGCAGCTGGTAACTGATTCCACTTAACCAACCAGTTCTCAGTACTTCTGAGTCACTCTTATAAATCATTATACCACAGAGCCTTAACATTTCTGCAGTTAGTCTCATTAACACATAGCTACTAGAACCATATTTCTTATGTATAGATATATAAGCTTTTAAGCCAGCTTTCTTCAACTAGGAGGCCCTCCAGCTGTGTTGGAGTACAACTCCCATCATCCCCAGACAGTAGAGACCACTGTCCTTGGCTGCTCCCCATAATATTAGTTGCATTTTCTTTGGAATGGCTGGTCTGGATGTCTTTACTTCAGGCTGCAGGTGAATGAATGCCTGTCGGTAAGAGTCTGAGAAATAAATGACCCAAGGAATTATAGAAACTTGGGTATCTGTATGCAGCAATGTAGGAAGTGAAGGCACATGTTATAAGAAGATATGAAGATGTGGAGAGGCCTGGAGAACTTAGTAATCTTTTAATAAGGATGCTAGTGCTACTTCACACCGTTTTAAAATCACATTATTGATACACCACCCCAGAAATAACAAATCGGTGTAGAGGTATCTGCACATATCTCATGGAACAATCTTCTCCTTTCAGAAAAAGCCATGCAAGACTTTTAGCACATATGCATTCCACATGAATGAAACTTATGGCAAAGCTGTTGTTGTGATGCTCTCAACCACAGTATTCCACAGCCGAGAATAACTGATGTGTTATTTTCTGTATTTCCCAGCATCATCCTGGTTGGGGTTCCTTGGGGAATAAGGTCTCCTCTATTGATGGATCAGGGCAGTTTTACCCCACACGCAGCAATAGTTCTTTAAGCAGCACCAGGTGGAGAGAGGTTACTATTTCAGAGCCTTATTGCACCATGAACGGTGCACGCAGAAAAGAGTCTAACAGTTACAGTGTCATAGTGACACATTAGTACCACTAATGTCTCAGCCTTATCACACAGGACCATTTCTCTTCTGTTGTTTTCCTATGGGAGAGTGTTTGGAAACCATTCCTTTTTATTAACACAAAAAATCCATTAATGACCTCCTTTCCCACTTCTGATATACCATCTAGAAATTTAAGATCTGCAGACAAATGATTATTGGCAGTTCCACCAACATATACGGCTCTGCCAAGGCAGCGAGCCTTTCAGGATCTGGCTTTGCATTTGGAACAGCCTTCCCTTGCACCTCTGGCTGGAGGAGGATCGGATCCATTTTCGTAAAGGATTGAAGCCTTTCCTCTTCAATTCTCTGGCTTAAGTTGCTGAGTATGCCTAAAGTGGCCGAGATGGGCAGTGGCTGAAGAAGATTTTATTTGTTTTATTTTCAGCATATTAGCATATTATTTCAGTATTTTAAAGTGTGGTGTTTTATTGTTTGCTTTTATTATATATGTTTTGATGGTGGAAAGAGAATTATAAATAAACATCATCATGTTGTTGTTGTGCTATGATTTCCTATGCAAAAATTCAATTGCACTTTGACGTTGATTTTGGCTGGTTAAGGAGCAGTCAGTGGCCATGCTGTTGCTCAGGTGCCCTTTACTTACTTAAACACTGGCACTGGATAAGGTTTTAGCATGTAAAAGACTTCCACAGCAGCTCTCCCAAAATATTGCAATCTGCAGGGCACCAGGTTGCCTAATCTTGGTAACACATCTCAACACAGTATCTTATTGGCATATAAAACTTACATGTGACAATGGTCACTGGTCCATATGGTGTTGAGACAACTTTGAGTGTTGCCTCCATTGAGCCTATAATATGCTTGTCCAGAGAAAACACAACATAGTTTCATATGTTTAAGTGTTTGGATGTGGTTTGTAGATACTCAGGGGTCGATCAAAAACACATCTAGGTACCCGCACACCCATTATTCAGCTCTGCCTAAAAGAGGAAGGTCATGTGGCTCATTTCTGAGTTTACTAGTATCTTTACTGGTAGGTTGTCCTTTTTTTTAGTGGCCCTGCTCCAAAGCCTGTAACAGCTGCTTGGCACACAGAGTTTAAATAGCCAGATTGTTTGTTCATTTGCCATTAAATTATTAATATCACACCCTATATCCTAGGATCTCAAGCAAAACCAAACATACAGTTTAAAACCATTTCAAATTTGACACAATAAAATGATTTAAACAGATTACCAACATACTGAACAATTTAAGAGATTAAAATAGGTTTTAAAAGTTAAAACAAATGAGAATCATGTGCAGTGTAGAATAACTCAATTAGGCCCCAAAGACTTTAATAAAGCACAAGGTTTTCACTTAGTGCTAAAATGGAGCCAAGGTTAATAGTAAAAAACTAGACCTCCAAGGAAAGGGCATTCTACAAGTGTAATGCCATATTCAAGAAGACCATCTTTCATGTCTTCTTATATTGTATTGCTCACATTGCTCTTCCCACAACATATTCTACTTCCACGTCATTCCATTTCAGGAAACTCTTCACCCTCTCAGATTCATATTTGTCTATTGCATTTATATCTTGCCTAGTGAAGCAGCTCATGGTGGGCCATCCTTTTATCTTCAGACAACCCTGCAAGACAGATTAAGCTGAAAAAAAGTGTATAGCTAAAGATCCCTCAATGAGCATTATCACTGATGCTAGACTCGAATGTGAAGTTTAAATGCAGCAGGAGCCAATCAGTTGGCAACTGTTGGAAACACAAAGTCTAACAAATGAGAAAAGTCTGGCTCAGAGATGGTACACCAAATAACAAATTCCTTTGAAGGAGAAGCTCCTTCCACACCCGGAGCCTCGTGCTATACAGTACACAAGGTAAGATAGCAGCAGAGGATGCAGGTCAATGAACTAGCACTTTAATGGAGAAGGCATCTTGGTAGGGTGTGAGCTGGGATGTAAAGGCTACAGAATGCTGAATACAAAAAGAGGAAGAATCACAACAAGAAGCGTTGTGTACTTTCATGAGACTGAGCGAGCACATGTAAACCATACAAATGTGGACTGCACAACACTGGAGATGCTCTAATTTGTCAAGATCCTTCTTACAGACATACTACTCCATATGTGGCCTGAACAAACAACACATAATAAGAGTGGGATTACTACATCTCATTATCAGGGCACTGTGCTAATGACACTGAAAAGTACATCAGTTTTTTCAGCTGCTACATTGCATTTCATCAATTAAGATCTCCTCCAAATGAGGGGGAAAAATCCTGGTAGTTCCTGTGTGACATCAATTTGCCTCTTGACTTATGGCAACTCCATGAATTTCACAGGTTATTTTTTCTTAGGCAAGGAATATTCAAGGTGGTTTTGCCAGTTCCTTCCTCTGAAATGTAGCCTACCCCGCTTAGGCGCGTTACAGGCCGCCCCTTTCCCCGCCGGATCGGGGCCTCAGCTGCCAGAGCGGCAGCCTCCGAGGCCCCGATCCACCGCTTTCCAGGCCGCAGGAAAGCAACAAAAGGCCGCTTCCCCACGGCCTGGAAAGGGGTGTCCTTGGGGCTTCAAGCCCCAAGGACATCCGACGGCGGCGGGGAGGAGGAGAAAGGGGCCGCTCAGCCCCTTTCTCCCTTGCGTCGTTGATGCAGCCGTCTAAAGGCTGCGCCAGCGACACAAATTGCGGAAGGAGCTCCGTTTCAGAGCTCCTTTGTGTGCTGTGGAAAGGGCGCTCTATGCGCCCTCGCACGGTGCAAAGACGTCACGTCCGCGCTGCCCCATTTGGAGGCGGCACATTTGTGACGTCGTAATGGCAGCCCCCGTGTGGAACAGGTGCCGCCATTTTGGACGCGCCAAGCGCGTATTAGGGTTGGGAGCGTCCGGAAAGGACACCTCTTTCTAACCCTAGTACGCACTCCTCGCGTACTAGGGTGCCCGTCTGTAACGGGCCTTAGTATTCATTGTTGGTCTCCTATCAAGTACTAATGCAAACCAATTTTGTTTTGGAGATTTACATGACATTTTCTTCATCCTGAAGTATTTCTGGGAGTTCCCAGCATTATCTAGGATCTTTCATTCCCACACCCCAGGACGGGTTAAATTAACCCCGTACTTTCTGAAATCAAATGTATCTGTGTTGACCTGTGTTTTTGTACTATCTCAGAAGCAGTACAGATGGTTAATTCCAGTAAACAAAGCTGTTATTTCCAGGACACAGATTCAACAGATATCAAGTGAGGGAAAGAAGAATGTTAGTACTAAAACAAAATGATCCTAGGACTTTATCACATGGACAAAATGAGGTTTTTAAACCGCATTATGCAGCAATATCAGTTACAGTAAAGATTTTTATACACGATCGCGATTAAAGATGACTTATCCCAAGAATAACCAGGGAATAACCAGCACCAAATAATTCACGAAATTTCTTTAATTGTGATGCGTGTGAAAATCTTCACCAGGATCGTGTGAATATAACTGGATAATGTTCATTTAAACCTCCCATTTTCCCCACGTGTTATAAACTCCCAAATGCTTAACTAGTGCAATGCCATTAAAGCACTTTAGAACTTTAACAAACTATAATAAATTGGTGAAATTCAACTTCTGAAATGTTGCATGAAACTGGATGTGAAACATGATCAGGGGTAGGGGGAAGGACACAAGGGGAGGATGGAAACCTGGCATATTCCAAGGAAAAGATTGGATGCAACTTATGAATAAACAGGTACAATCAAAACAAAAAGAACTGGAAGATCTCAAGACGTACAAAGATTTAAATCGCCACACGTGGCTCTTGCAATGCTAACTGCACGATGCCACTTCCTACCCATAGCTGTCTTGTCCTCCACCCTTTTTATTCACAAGAGAAACATGTGAATGACCGCAGTCACACAATGCCCCAGGTGTGAAAAGTCATTCCTGGGGTAGTTGTGTGATTGCAAGTCACATGGTGTCAGTATCCCCTCCTTCCCCCTTTCCCTCCTCTCCCTCATTATTAATTTTATTTTAACTGTTTTTGAACAATTCCAGAGCTCTGCAGCCCCTACTGAAGTTGTAAAAAATATTTTTTAAGCTTAAATCACAGCTGCAGGGCTCCAGAATAGTGTTTTTAAAAGTTAGTTTTTTTAAAAAACCTAAAGGCATGTTGGGTAGGGCATAAGGGAGGGAGGCAGGATTAAGAGAGAGGGCAGGAAGAGAATGCAATGAGGGAAGCAGCTCTAGTCATATGAATGAGAAGAGATTATGTGATGGCTGCTCTACAAACAGTATGTTACCATTTTATTTTACTTGCATGACTGCAGCAAGAAAGGGGCTGGTGTGATAATGTCCTTATTTTCCCAGTATCGAAAGCCCTAAGAAATCTAGATACTTTTCACATGTATGCTGCCAAGCCAGGTCTTCCTCTTCCTATAGTTTTGCTAAGGGATAGGGGTTGTAGCTAAACATAGGGACTTTACATTTCTCTCGATGCTGAATTTTATCTTGTTGCTTTCTGCCCAGTGTTCCAGCTGTTCTTGACACCCCTAACTTATTTATCTCTTCTTTGGAGTCATCTTTAAGGAAACAGTCAACAGAACAGATTATTTTCTTACAAAGACCCCTCACAAAGGGGCTTTACTAAGCTTGAACAGAACCTAGTCCCATAGGCGGGTTACAGACCACCCGTTTGGGGCAGCCTGTAACCGGCCCTTTCCCCGCTGTATCAGGGCCTCAGCTGCCCTGATCCGCCGCTTTCCAGGCCGCGGGGAAGTAGCAAAAGGCCGCTTCCCCGCGGCCTGGAAAGGGGTGTCTTTGGGACTTCATGCCCCAAGGACACCCGATAGTGGCAGGGAGGAGGAGAAAGGGGCAGCTCGGCCCCTCTCTCCTTTGCGTCGCTGGCGCAGCTGTCTAAAGGCTGCGCCAGCGATGCAAACCACAGAAGGAGTTCTGTTTCGGAGCTCCTTCTCACGCCGCGGAAAGGATCTCTAGGCGCCCTCGTGCAGCACAACGGCGTTACAACCACAGCGCCTCGTTTGGAGGCAGCGCGGTGGTGACGTAGTCATGGTGGCGCCCATCTGTATAGGGCGCCACCATTTTGTACGGACTGGGTCCATACTAGGGTTAGGGGCGTCAAGAAGTTTGTAACGGGCCACAGTCCACAGGATAATGTCCTGTGACTTCAAGTGTTGCCATGCGCTTGGACCACTGTCAAATCTCCATTACCCTCAAGCACATTTTGCTTCAATGCAGGCGGAAGCAGCAAAGGCCACCAGGTATTCTTACACTGTGAAGACACACCCAACTAAAGGTGGTGGCAGGTTTGGGTGTGCAACGCCGGTACCCTGGTGAGATCAAACTCTTCTACCCAAAAAGGCTCTGAAGCTGAATGTAAAGTTCAAAAAGGGGGAAGTTTAATTTAAAGAACAAAAATAAAGAGTTTTCTCCTCCCCAGCTCTAGATAAAAGATACTTTACAGAGTTTCAGCAATCTTCAGGGTGTCATCTTTCTGGGTCTGATCTTGGTTTGATCTCCTCTCTCAATGGAGCTGGTGAAGGGTCTTTCAGCTCCTGAATTCTTTGACTTGAAGTAGGTAACTAATTTCTGGTAACAGATTTGGCTAACGTGTAAGAAATGCCCTTTCCGGCTGTCTGGGCCTGTTTGCCACCAAAAGACAGCTCTCTGCCTGCTCACAGCAAAGACTGCTCCAAACTAAAAGCCTCTAGCTAACAGAGCATGCTGGGAAAGGGCAAACCACACCTGGAAAAACGCAGGGGATCCTACAGCTCCTCCCAGAACTAATACAATGAACTTTCCTACACTAAAATATTCTATGGCCTGAACCAACACGAAAGAAAATGCAGGGGGAGATTAAAATAGTCCTGGCAGGACATCACAGGCACATTATATCTGTCCTAGTCCAGGTAGGTTTAGATGATTGACTTGGGTGAAATTCTGTTTTCTCCCATATCAACCCATGTATATCACCAAATCACATCAGGAGTCACAGATACATGGGATTGTCACAATTTTTACATCCGGCAGAATGTGGGCTTTAGAGAAACAATATTGCCATATTTGAGACTCGTCCATCCAGAACATTGCTGTGCTGTGGTATCCTACAAGAGCTATGTAAGCCACCTAATTCATGATGTGAGATGAAGCAACTGGCCAGGAATAGCATGGTGTTGTCAAACAGCTATGTATGGAGCTGACTGGAAGCACAGATCACCATGAAATTCAAACTCTACATTTGCTGAGGTATACTGGTGAGAAAGAGAGAGGGTGGGAAAAGTGGGACCCTGACCTCACTTCCAGAAACAGCACTTGCCCCTCTCTTTAAAGATGTCCCTATGTCACATAGGGACAAATAGTACGTATATGTATCTTTTGGGTGAAATTATCTATCCAATCCTCTCACTGTCAGTCCCAATGTTTAAACGACAACAACAAAATATATGGTGGCCTTTCTCAAATCGGAGCCCCCAGATGCTGCTAAACTCCCATCATCTCCAACCATTGTAGCATGCTAACCAGGGTGACAGAAACTGTGGGGCTGTTTCAACTCTAGGTTGAAGAAAAATTGTTCTGGGGTATTTAACAGGCACATATGTTTCCCAAAGGAAAGAGAAAAAAAGCTGGTGGTGATTGTGGAGGGTACATCACTTTATCCATTTGTCCTAAAGAATTGGGGGAAATGGCAGGTTTCTCTGCGTTGTTCTGCTTGGCACTCCACTGGTGTCACAAGAATTGTATTTATTACTTGATACCACAGTCTGGAAATGTTACATTTTGGACTATAAATCCCAGAATCCCCCAGCCGGCATAGTCACTAGCCATGCTGTATGGTATGTTTGGGGAACTGTCATCTAAAGAGAAACCTTTCTAGGTTTTGCTTAAAACTAACTCTTGACAAAAATTCTGTTGGCACCTACTTCTAAGTAAACATGCCCGGGACTGGGTTGAAAAGTATTTGACAAGGCAATTGACACAGCAGAGAAGTAATTCTACCAGCATAGTTCCCTCCCATCCATTCTGAAATACTTTTCTTAGACTCAGTGGCAGCTGGTGGTTTAGAGTTTAACATAGTTTAGAAGATACGCTAGTGCAAGAAATGAAACAATCCCAGTGGCATGGAAAGATCTCTGTTATGCTTTGTCAGCCTTCTTATTCAATTAATATGGAAATAATTGCATCTAACACAGAAGGTACTTTTACGTTATTATATGAAAATAAATATATTTATAATATTTATTTTACACCCTTCCTCAAAGGATCTCGGGGCAGCATACATGGAGGTTGGAAGTGTATTCCATTTTATTATAGCAACATCCATTTGAGGTAAATAGGACTGAGAAGGGTCAACTAGAAAAATCTCTTGTGAAACGATCAGATCTCCCTGGTCCCAGTCTTGCTGGCTACTGGCCTCTATGTCAGAGGCATGGGACACTCTGTATTTTGAACTAACCTGCTAAACTATGGGCCAGTACAGACCAGCCCTTTGCGATGCCCTCGTCATGTGCTAGGGTTGCCTTGGGGCACTCCGCCCACACGTCCATCACAATGGCGGCACCCTGTATACAGGGGCGTTGCCATTGTTACGCAAGCACCGCATGGCATCCGCACTGTGTCGCAGGTTCTTTTTCTGCCGGCGGGAAGCCACGTGGTTAGGCAGCTGCGGTTTCCCTCTGGTGGAAAAACAGGCGCTGGGAGGCCATCCTTTTTGAGTGGTCTGTACCATGCCTATATCTCCAAAATCGGTTTAGCTTCTTGGATGTTTCTTTAAAGTTATGACTAAGCTCCAGTCAATTCAATCTCTCTTTGACATGGAAGCTACCTGCTGCTAAGTCCAAAAGTTTTGATTTAAATTCCAAATTCGTGCCACAGAAATCAGTTTGAATGGAACCTTTTTCTGTAAAGCAGAAGCAATGAAACCTTCACACAAAGGCAGGAGGCAGAGCAAGACAGGGATGTACATATTCTGTTATTGAACTCTGTGCCACTACTTGAAACCTGTCATAAATTATGGACCACAGGGGAAGTGAAACACGCGTCCTCCAAAATTGGAAAGAGAAGATAATGTCTTCCAGATTTTGATGGATTAAAGATTTGCACTTCTTGGCCCTGTATGAACTGGCTATTTGCTAACATGAGTTTAAAGAAGACTACCGTCAGCCCTCCACATTTGTGGCTTTGACTTTTGTGAATTTGATTATTCAGGGATTTGAGTAATACATTATCTCTACAAATCTCTAGGTCCTCCAACATGACTTCTGCAAGATGACCATAGATTCATGATGGAAGACCTAGATATTTATAGAGAAGACTCTTCTCTCAGCATTTGTAAATCCTCCAGTGTGATTCTATGGTCAACTTCTGGTGGATGTTGACCTCAGAGTTGCATTGGGGGATGGATGTAGAGATTCCTAGATAGGCGTATTCACAGATTTAAAAAGGGGTTGTTTTTTTTAATTTGCTGTTTTTCCACTTTCACTGGGGTCCTGGGCCCCCAGCAAATGCAGAGAACCCACTGTAATAAGAAGACAGCTAATCAGCCTTTCTTGAGCCTTGTGCTCAGCAGTTGTCAGTTTAGTGCACGTAGAGTCCCATGTTAGGAGACATGTGAGATTAAAATAATATTGCATCTTCTATTTTATCTTTTTCTGTGTTCCTGAAATACTACAACACATTGTCCCCTCTCATCTGCCCTATCTTATCTCTCCATTACTCCCAAATACTACTACCTTATTCAAAGGGATTAAATATTCTAAAGGCACCAGTTCATCTTGGAAGCTAAGTATGGTCAGCCCAGTATTTGGATGGGAGACCACCAACCAATACAGGTGGCTGTAGGCTACATTTCAGAGGAAACAACTGGCAAAACCACATCTGATTATTCCTTGCCTAAGAAAACCCTATGAAATACATGGGATTCCCAACAGGCAATAGGCCTAGACACACACACACATATCCTCCTTTTTGTTTATGTGTGATTAACTGAAAAACTAAAATGATAAATCATCTTTTTAACAAATACATGTTTCTACAATTGACCTATAATTTCAGGCTTGGTCTATTTAGACTAAAAAATAAAGCAGAAATTGATGAGATATCCTGAGATATACTGATTTAGACTGCAGATTGGAAGTGTCTATGAGCCCCCAGTAGGTGTTTTTTTGGGGGGGGGGGAAGGGGGAGGGACATTTCCTTGCAAATTAAAAACAGCATGGCAGTGATAGGGCTGCCAAAGTGAAAACTGGAAAGGGCTCCTGTATCTTTTATTGCTGCATAGAAGGAATTTCAACAAATGCTGCTTGTCATACAACTAATTAACAAGCAACACCTGCTGATATTCATTCTTCTACACAACCATTAGAGTCTAGTTTTCACCCTGGCAACCCTAGTTGAGTGGACTGCAAGAACCTTTCTCTTTGACATCATATTATTTTATGGAAGGGAGTTGTTTTTATGTGATACATATACCTCTGCAATCTGAATTGGCTTGCTTTACTTTGCCACACCAGGATTCTGCTGTTGTACAACACAGGCCTCAGTCAGATGCTATTTAGATACCAAAAAGATATTAAGAGTCTTATCACATGAGATAAAGAAAGCCAAAATGGATTAGGAGAGTAGCGGTTTTCTCCATGCCTCTCCACATGCTGTCAAAGTACTTCCATTTTCTTTTCGAGGGAGATGGTCATAAAAGTATTCCTTTTGTTGCACTGGAATAATCCGTTTGGCAAAAGGGACACTTTTATGACCATCTCCCTTGTGAAGGAGAACAGAGGTGCTACAGCAGCATGCGAAGAGCCAAAGAGAAAGCCAGTACTTTCCTGATCCATTTCAGCTTTCTTTTTTTCATGCAATAAAGCTAAAAGTCCCTACTGTCATGCTCTGGTGTATGTCCAAAACAGGTGTCACCTCCGGTCTCAAGGTCTTGAGATTAAGAGCAATTTGGTAATGGAACTGAATACCTAGAGAGGTGCTAGGGTCTGTTTCCCTGGACATCTCCCCCCCCCCCCAAAAAAAAAAAAGGCTGGGATGCTCTAGCTGGAAATCCTGCATAGCTGGGGGAGGTGTTTGCAGTCAGTGCCTTCCAACTATGATTATATGATTCCATAATGTAATTCCTTAAAAATTACTGTTTGTGGAGGAGGATATGTCATCCCCTCCCTATGCTCTGCACAAAAGCTGACTGGCTATTGAATCATACCTCCCCACTGTCCTAATCTGGTAGAGCCAGTACCAATTAATACTCTATAGGCCAACTTTTTCAGCAGCTGCTCAAATGTTCAAGTTTCTCTTTCCTCCTCCCACTTTCCACCTTTGTTCTCATTTACTTCAGTTTCGACAAACTGTGCTCAAAGTGCAAATGTAGTTTGTACTCAATTAACATAGGCGCGTTACAGAGCGCCCAAAAACGGCGCTCTGCCGGCGCCGTCATTTGCTGCACTGAGGAGCCCTAGCAGCCAAACTGTGTGACTCCTCGGTGCAGCAAAAAAGAAGCTGCAAAAAGCAGCTTCTTTTTGCGACCCGGAAGTGGTGTCACTAGTCGCGCACTCGCGGCGTCACTTCCTCCACACAATGTGTGGATGCTAGACGTCTGCGACGTCAAGATGGCGACGCCGCTTTCTAACCCTAGTAAGCGCAGAGTGCGTACTTTCCACCCATGCGGAACGGACCTTAGTGCAGAAGAGGAGGAGCTAGAGTCTTCCTAGAGTATTCCCCCTGGCCTAGACTCATGCAAGAGCAAACTGTTGCAGCCTCCTGTAGCTTGTGTGTTGTTCCTTATTTACAACTTTTGCCATCTTGATCACACTTGATTTTGCTTGG
Organism: Sceloporus undulatus; assembly: GCF_019175285.1. Lineage (NCBI taxonomy): Eukaryota > Metazoa > Chordata > Lepidosauria > Squamata > Phrynosomatidae > Sceloporus > Sceloporus undulatus. The sequence continues at coordinate 311,950,488 of NC_056523.1, read as the reverse complement.
CCACACATGTTCTGTTTTTCATTAGTGAAATGTTAGAGGGCATGTATGCTGTTCTCCTCATCGAAAAAATAATTGCCATGGAGTGGCAGCTTTGAAAAGCAAGTCCCTTGACCCCTTGCAGAGCCACACTCCATGGCATCTCTGACACAATTCCTAACTAAGGCATTGGCTCTGAGGGTAACACATTGGTTTATTTATGATGACATATGTTTCCCACCCATGGCACTACAGTTAGCATAAGACCTCAGAAGATCAACCCTTAAAAGGATGATCTTGTCAGGCAAACTGAGACATATTAAGGAGACACAGAAGTTATATTAAGCTCCAGTTTGAGGGTATGTGCCACAACGCAAACATTAGTCGACTAAATCTGCCAAGCCCACACAGACTAGAAGGACTGTCACTGCTCTATACATCTCAGCTGTACTCATTTAATAGAAAGGGCCCAGGCTGTTTTGAAATAGTAATTTTAGGCCAAAAACACACTGCAGAAATAATCCATTTTAACTGCCCTGGCTCAGTGCTAGGGAATTTTGGGAACTGTGAGACATTTAGCCTTCTCTGTCAGAAAGCTCTGGTGCCACAATAAATTACAGTTCTCAGAATTCCCTAGCATTGAGCCAGGGCAGTTAAAACGGTCTCAAACTGGATTATTTCTGCAATGTGTTTTGGTCCTTAGTTGCCAGGATGTTAAATGGTTTAATTAGTTATTTCGATGTAATCAATTCCTATCTCCTTCCTCAGTTGCAATAGGCCTAAAACAATATTGGAAGATAGTAAAAACTGCAGCTACATTACTTTCCCCTTCCAGCATCTACATCACCATTGGAAATGCATTGCTGCTCTGAAAGTTTAGAACAGTTTTTATATGAAACCCAGGAATCTTGCTCCAACTGTGTTGTTCAATGAATGAAATATATTTTTCACAGAATCAAGAGAAAGTGATTTATCCCCTTCTCACTCCCCACATTTGCTCTGGAAGGCTGCATATATATCTAGAATAGTTTTTTGGGTAACTATTCTAGACTTCTAGTTTTGAGGTAGAAGAGGAAAAAGTTCCACTGAGTGAGCTAGCTGGGGTATACTGCTACAAATCAGATCCTGGCCTTAGGAAATTTAGGCCCTTTTTATTCCAACAAGCTTTTGGAACTGAAAGTTTTTAAAGAAAGGGTTTTTAAGACAGTGCTGTATTGTTTTTCAGCTGTACTGGTTTTTAACTGCTTCTTAGCCTTCTGAAGTGTGTGTTTTAAATTGTTCTAATTGTTTTACTATTGTTAATAGTTTAATTCTATTTTCATGTTGACTTTTTGTATATTTTTAATAAGATGGCTTGAGTCTCAGTCTTGACCACACACAAAAACAGGGTATTAATAAAGATGGTGCAGTGGTTAAATGCCTGTACTACAGCCACTCATTCAAAACCATAAGGTTACGAATTCAATACCAGCAAAAGGACTCAAGCTCAACTCAGGCTTGCATCCTTCCGAGGAGGTCACTAAAATGACTACCCAGATTGTTGGGACAATTAACTTACAGTTGTAAACCACTTAGACCAAGGGTAGGCAACCTTTTTGAGCTGGGGGCCGGGTTGCTGTCCCTCAGACAACTGGGGGGCCAAAGCCAAAAAATAAATAATTAATTTTAAAAATTAAATAAATAAATAAACCGGGACAAATTGTCAAATGAAGGGCACTTTTTATAAAAAATGGAGGACACACGAAAAAATTTGCTGTTTTTTAAAAAAATGTTAAGATAAATGCATATTTCTGAGGCTTCTATAGACAATTGTCCCACCATGCCCCCTCGCGCGAGAGGCCAAAGGCCCCGGCAGCAATCGGCGGCAGGACCGGGCTGGGGCCGGTCCCAAGGCCTTGCTGGGCCGCATCCGGCCCGCGGGCCGCAGGTTGCCTACCCCTGGCTTAGACACTTCTAGTTCGGTATGAAGCAGTATATAAATGAAGCTGTTTGTTTGTTTTATGATGGTGGTGATAAAAGCCAAATTAGATGGCACAAGGAGTATCAGGAATTAGGATCTCCTCGGGGGGGGGGATTGTGTTTGTTTTAAAGATCAGGAAAGGGGTACTTTGGGAAAGATGGCTCAGATTTTTCCTTCTTTTACACCTTCTCCAGTCTCAGTTTGGGAAAGTTACTTTTTTGGACTATAATCCCTAGAATCCCCCAGGCATCATAGCTAGTTTTAGTCTAAAAATAAAAGGGAATTATAGTCCAGAAATTAACTTTTCACAGCTCTGCACCCATACAAATTTCCCCACTTTTTTAAAAGAAGAAAAAGAAAAAGCATATGCTGGATCCATCAAAGAAAACAAGACAATACTGAATCTGTGGGCCTCAATCATCTTCTTTAGTTTGCACTTCGGAAAAGTAACAGAACTGTCTTTTCTTTTTGTCTCCCTAACCGTTTTAAGCTATATGTGTATACATCTCAAGAAAATCTGTAGTTCTTGCCATTCAGCTTGTTCTACTACAATACTATTGAAAGTGGTGGTCCATTGACCAATGCCAATCTATGAGCCATCTGCTGCTTGTCCCTGGAGAAATTTTAGGAAAGGCTGGGAGGAAGGTAAAGAAAGAGTTGTACCCAATGAGCAGAAATATGATAACCTGTCTCTTGCAAATTGGGGGGGAAAGGTTGCTAGTCCCACAAATCAGATAGCTTGAGAAGCACTGTTCCACACCAACAAGAAAGTAATATTATGAACAGTTCCATGGGTCTGTGAAGCAGGGAAGGTATATATACAAGGCACAAATCCTTTCACTCAGAAAAAAACCACAGCTGTTTTACATGGATGGATAACAATGTAAATAAATGCAGCAACAACAGCAATACAGAACAATTACCTTGTGAGGATGGCAGATGCAAAGTATCCATCCGAGCTACTGAATAGGTGAGAAAGAGAAAAAGGGACAGATAGTTTTCTGGCTCTCTGCACATCTCACCCAATGTCTCAAAGTGCCCTTTGTGCAACAAAACTGCTATCATTTCTCTTCCCCATTTCTCCTCCCTGATTTCTCACAGCAAAGATTTTAGTGCAGAGGTTACGCCACATCCCTGAACTGGCAACAATCAAATACCTCAAACCATTCTGTCGCACCTTCAGGACTAGCAACTGTATTGCACCATAAAGTTTCATGGATTAGACAGCACATTTCACCAGGTGCACAAAGAACTGGGCTTTAATCCATGCAAGTTTAGACTACAATAAGAATGTGAGTCCTGAAGGTGCCACAGGACTCCTTTGTTGATTTTGCTATAATAGAGTAATGGAAACAAATGCTCTGAAATCAAACAACTGACATTACCAGCCATTTTCTTCTCCCAACATCCCATTTCCTTACCTTTCAGAGAAGAATATTGAAGAAGAGCAGGCACAGACTTGTCTTTTTGCATTGCACTGAATTCAGCTAACCATAACCTGATGTTACACAAGAGACTCCTCCAAGCCTAAAATAATGAAGGCATTTTGCTGATGACAAGTCAAGCTGTTCCTCAGCCCTATATTCTCATAATCTCTCTCCCTCCACCCTCCAGCTAGTCTTCCGTGGACTTCAATCAACCCATGTTGAACACTGACTGGTTGTATGACAGCCAAGTAGCTCAAACCCAATAGCAAATGCAGATTGCTGAGTATAGTGGTCAGCTATCACACAACAGCCTTAATACATGAATATGGTACTCAAAACTAGAAACAGACTAAAGCATGCCCTCCAACATTTCACAAATGAAAATCAGGACACATGGGGCCAAGCAACATCGGTGTGCATTCAAGATGCCACAAAAGTTATTAAAGAGGAAGATAGCCAAGATAGGAAAGGATCCAGCCGTTTGCTTTTGCCTGAGCTTACAGGGAAGATCAAGATTCTTCACCTTCCTCTCCTCTACCCCTGTTGAATTAACTTGTATACAAATCATTTTTGCACTGTGAACTCAGTTTGCAGTGGACCAAGTAAGCCAAGAACAAAGGGGAATATTGGAGGAGGAGAAAAAACTGGGGCATTGTTAAAGCTGCTGAAAAAGACCAACAGTAGAGGATTAACTGTTCCTGCCAAATCAGGACACTTAGACCCTTATCACACAGAGGTGCTTACCATCGATAAAATGTCAGTAAAGCGTTCCTAAGTGTTCCTGAAGCACGAAGGTGTGATAGCCGATTGCACTTATAAATCGTTATTGAGGCATCCTGCTTCTCTCCCATCCTCAAAGCGTTCGCAGAGCAGCCATTTCTCCTGTTATTGAAGAAAGGGCTGCTCCACTAATGCTTTGAGGACAGGAGAGAAGCGGGACACTTCAACGACGATTTAGAAGCACGACTGGCTATCACACCTTCATGCTTCAGGAACACTCCAGGAAGCCTCTGTGTGATAAGGGCCTTAGTGAGTCTGCTGAAAAATATGGCTGTCACAGAGTGAGACAGCTTTTCAAGCACTGGTGCCAATGTATGTGGGCAGGCGTAAAAGTGTGCTTTCATAATCCTGGCAGCAATGCAGTTTGACAGCTGCCTGTGTGTCACCCAAAATAGCTAATTTGGCCATGAAAGGTCTCAAGTTAAACATTGCATGAGAGCCAAAAATGGTGCACTGGTTTTAGTGTTAGAGTAGGTTCAAATAGCTGCTCAGCTATGAAAACCCACTGAGTGACCTTCGGCAAGTCAGCCTAAAAAGAAGAAATTTGCACCAAGCTGTGAATCACAGAATCATAGAATTGAAAGAGATCACAAAGAGCATCCAGTCCAGCCTCGCCATACATCCCTAGAGATGGCCATCCAGGTTCTGTTTAAAAAAACACCAAAGAAGGAAACTCCACCATACTCCAAAGCAGCTCTTACTATCAGGAAGATCTTCCTAACATTTAGGTGGGATCTCCTTTTCTATACTTTGAATCTGTTGCTCCATGTACCTGTTTCTGCAGAAGCAGAAAACAAGCTTGCTCCAGTATGTCATCCTTTCAAATATTTAAACACAAGCTAAACATACCCAGCTCCCTAAGCCTCTCCTCATAAGGTATGGTTTCCAGACCTTTTACCATTTTGGTCATCCTCCTCTGGACATGCTTCAGCTTATCAATATCCTTCTTAAATTGTGGTGCCCAAAACAGGACACTGTATTCCAGGAAGGTCTGACCAAAGCAGAATAGTGTGGTAGTATTACTTCCCTTGATTTAGACACTAAACTTCTAGAATCTCATTGACTTTTTAAGCTGCCACATCACACTGCTGACTCGTGTTTAGCGTGTAGTCTACTATTAGAGCCCTTTCACATGTACTGTTGTCAAGCCAGGTGTTCCCCCATGCTGTATGTGTGCATTTCATTTTTTCCCTCTGTAAATGACTTACATTTCACCCTGCTGAAATTCTTTTTGTTCATCTTGGCCCTGGTCTCTAAGCTGTTAAAATCATTTTGAATTTTGATCCTCTCCTCTGGAGTATTACCTATTCCTCCTAATTTGTTGTCATCTGCAGGTTTGATAAGCATGCCGTCTATTCTTTTGTCCAGGTCGTTGATAAAGATGTTAAATAGCACTGGGCCTAGGACAGGTCCCTGTGACACCCCATTGGTCATTTCTCTACAAGATGAAGAGGAGCCACTGATGAGTACCCTTTTGGTTTGGCCAGTTAACCATTTACAAATCCACCTAACAGTTGCATTGTCTAGCCCACATTTTACTAGCTTGTTTGCAAGAACAGAATGGGGGACTGTGTCAAAGGCCTTAGTAAAATCAAGATACGCTACTTCCACATGCTACATGAAGGTGAGAATGCTTTTTTATCTCTTCTACCTGTTGTCAGAGGATGCAAACAACAGAAGGACAAAACAATAGTGAACATGAGCTTACACTGTTAAGCATTGCCCTATCTTATTTCTCCCACACAGGCTAAGCGCTAATTCATGCTTGTCGCTGGCAGGAAATCAACATGCCTACATTACCAGAAGCCCTTTTGGGTTTCTGAATTGGAGCTCAGAGATGTTTACTTTGCACAACATGTCAGCAATTAATTCAGTCTGTCAATTTCAGTTTTGGAGGGCTAGCAAGGATTCAGTGAGCACACAACCACCTGGTTTGAAAGATAACATGCACATGCTCCAAAAGACACATCAGCGACAAATACTTGAACTATTGCAATAATTGCTTTTAATTAATGAGTCATGCTACAGAGTAACACTCAGACTCCAGGTGCAGACAGACATCTTGTTTCTACCTTGTAAAAAGAGACATTAACTTTGGTTTCCCAGCCATCGTTGTTGTTGTTTATTTACATAGCAAGATCAATGTACATGGCACTTTACATGTAAAGCAACAACAAAAACAGCCAGCCCTTTTAAAGGCATACAATCAAATATGCATAAACACACACACATACATACACAAAGGGGGAGGAAGGAATAATCCAATATAATTTGTTAAAGAACACCAGAGCTCTCTTAGGGCATTAACTTGTCTTAGAACATGTGAAATGGCCCCTGGAAAAATGGCACTAGATTCTGCCCCTTTAGTGATGTGTTCATACCAACAATGACCCAGGCTGATGTCTGAGTTGGAAGCAGGCATTTCCATCACATGAAGAGCATCTTACACAGACACAGGTACCTTAACCAATCAGTATCCTTTTGTTGGAAGCCACAGGCAAAATGATGATGCCCCCTTCAGACTCAGCCAACCTAAGGGGCATGGCTGGTCCATGTATCATCATCAGAGGGATGAAGCCAGCCTCAAACAACCTTGGAGGCCATTTCACATGTTCAAAACAAAGACCTGGAAGAGGATTCAGCTGTCTCACCAAATGCTTCTAAAATCACATTTAGATGTCATCTCAGAACATACTGCTTCCATATTTGGCCTACATGGGATACTCCTGAAAGTCCAGAGTCAAATGTAACAGTCCAATTCACAGGTGAGAGAGAATGTGAACTTGCCTTTGAGGGAACAACCTTGCTGGAGGAAGGCATGAGTGGAATTCAAATGCAAGACAAAAAGAGCTCCCTAAAGATTACCACTAATGCATTCATCTACCATAAACTAGATTGGTAGAGTGTGTCATGATTAGGGTTGCCATAACCTGCCTGCAGGCGGGACAGTCCCGGTCTTGGCGGAACCAGCCCAGTCCCACCAATTTTGCTGTGGGCCAGGTGGCGCTCCTCCGCCTCTCCCTCCGTGTGCTCCCGCAGCGGCCACCCTCCTCCTCCTCCCCCACCTCCTCTCTTTTGTGCGGCCGCGCAGCTGCACAGCCCTTCCTCTTCCTCCGTTTTTTGCATGCTTGCGCACGGCGCGCAACCCACCTACCACCTCCTACTACTACTTTGTGCGGCCATGCTGCCCGCAACACTTCCCCAGGACTATGGTTGGCGCCAGCTCGCACTTGCCCTGCTTACACATGCGCAGGGCCATATAGGGAGCGTTTGTCCCCTTCAGGCTGGCTGGCCAATGGCAGAAGGGTGGGGGCAGGGCTGTTTTCAGCCCCAGCCCACCATTGGCCAGCCTCAAGAGGGAGGTGGAGCCTCGGAGGAGGAAGAGGAGGAGTGAGCCGCTGGGCCAGCCAGGGGGGGGGGAAGAGGGGGGAGAGGAGGAAGAGGAGGAAAAGGAGGCGGAGGAAGAAGTAAGAGGAAGAGGAGGAGGATGGGGAAGAGGAGGGGGAAGAGGATAAGGAGGGGGAGGAGGAGGAAGAAGTAAGAGGAGGACGAGGTGGTGGGTGCCCATTTCCAAAAGTTTTTTCCCCCCAAAGTGTCTTTTTTGTGTATTTTAGGTGCTTTTAATGCTAACAGGTCTGCCTTGTTTTAAAAATGATAGTGGTTGGTGGTGGTGGTGGTGGTGGTGGTGGTGGTGGTGGTGATGATGATGATGATGATGATATTGATATCACTCAGCTTTTCTGAAGCCGAGAGTTTGACTTTCCAAAGTGCATTTTCTGTGTCTTTTTTGTGCTTTTAATGCTAACAAGCCTGCCTTGTTTTAACAATGATAGTGATGATGATGACAATGGTGATATTGATATCAGTCAGCCTCTGAGGCATGTCCAATGTAAGTTGCTCTGATTTTTACGAACTCATGAGCACTGAAGAAAAATCAAAGGCCCTTGACCAAGTACACACTTCTGAGAAGTACACTTGGTGCAAGAACGGTGAAACCACCTTGACATGTTAAATATGCATAGCCATGTTAACCCATGTTAAGTGTTAAACCCAAAGGATTTGGTTATGCAATAAGCCTCTGAAATATGCAAGAGGCCATGTTCAATAAAGCCATGTTAAATGCCCAAATGCGCTGTTGTGTTTTGAAATGGGAGGGGGGTGTTTGGCCAGAAAGGGAATTACATTTCTGCCGTCTGTCTAGGAATAATGCCAAAATGTCCTCCGTTTTGAGCATGCCTAAGAAACATGTATTTATATTAAAGCTTTTTTAAATTATTAATTTTTGGGAGGGGTGTCCTCCATTTAAAAAAAATATGTCCTACATTGGAGCCTTAATTTTGTCCTACATTTGTCCTACATATTTTTACATTTGTCCCGGTTTGGAGGTTGATAGTTATGGCAAACCCTAGTCATGATCCCCGAACAAGAATCAGTCAGTCAAGTCTACAATCTTATTCACATACTACACATGCACAGATCACGCATCACTCTCTGATATCAAGTCACTAATCCAGGATATGACTCATATGCCACTCTCACCACCTCCACAATGTTGTCAGACTGCAATTCCAAGAAGGGCTAGCAGCATAGCCAATGGCAAGCAAGGCACTGTGGGAATTGCATCCCAACAATACTGTATCTGGAGGGGCAAATTATTTCCATTCCTATACTAAACATGTAATGCATATATGTAGCATATTATGAAGCAATTAATCATTTCTGAAATGTATTTTTTCCTAATTTCTTTTTAGAAGAAAGGCTAGAAAGATGTATCCACCATACAAATGAAATGCACCTGTGAAGTAAAATCTCATTTTCTAGCTATATCTCTCATTTTCTGTTAACCTAATGCAAACAAAGGATTAAATTGTCCTATGATAATAATGACACAATAGGCTGGGCCCACCAAATTCGTGATGGCCTACAGTCAGGAGACAGACTACAGATCCATAAAAAGCCCAGAACATGATTAAACTTTGAGGTTCAGTCTAAACCAGCAATTCTCACATGTACCATGTTGTAACTGGTGGTTCCATTTGTTGCTGTTGTTTTTGTGTGCCTTCAAATAGTTTCCAAGTTGTGGAGACTCTCAAATGATCCTGTCATGGAGTTTTCTTGGCAAGACTTGTTCAGGGGAACTTGCCTTTGCCTTCCTTTAAGACTGAGACAATGTGATTTACCCAAGGTCATCCAGTGGGTTTCCATGATCCAGTGACAATTCAAACCCTGGTTTCCAGAGTCCTAGTCCAACATTCAAACCATTACACTATGCTGGCTCTGAAGTTCATAATTATTTGGTTTAAAGTACAGATTTGCGTAGCCAATAGTGCTTGGTTTCATTACAACTGAAAAATTATTTCCCCTCAGAAGATGCTACCTGTGCCTTGAGCAGCCTGGTGTTACAGATACAGTGCTCCTGTACTTGGTGGTTTAACTTTATTGCTTCTGTCTCCTTTTTAAAAAAATGTCAGGACTCAAAAGTAGGGGTCCCCAACATAACATAGAAAAGTTTCCATAAACCATCTGGAGCTAACACAGAAAAATGCCAACTACAGCACAGTGGTCGACCTACAGATTAATTGCCTAGGATGACTCCAAAAGGAATAGCAAGGAACAGTTAAAAATAACCATTTTATTTTGTTGCAGATTGACATAAATCAAATATAGTACAGGATTATTTTACTGGAATGCCCAAGGAAGGAAACATCCAGAACCGTTTGATGTTCAGTTCTAAATTATTCTTTTTCACATGATGTTTATCCAGTCATGGCTCATACAGAACATGATATTGCAAGTGGTTAATAACCAGCAGTTCAAATAACTGAGAAGAAATGGGACTATCTGCAGGGGTTCATAAGATAGGAGTTCAAGTTTCTGTCATTAGGGTAAACTTGACTTTTCATTTGCGTATTCTCATTCTCATTTATATGTGCAAATCAGCTCCTTCTGCAATAAAATTTGGGAGAATACTGAGGCTGCATTCAGTAAGGATAAGTGCATTACGTTTCATGACAGCGGTAGGATTTTCTGATTTCCATGGTAATTTCTCCTTGGGCAAATATTTACATGCCCCATACTTTGGTTTTCATGGCCCAATCAATCACGGATTTTCTTAATTAACTCTGCCAGAACAAAATCAGGGAGAGGCTTTCGCGGAAGAAGCATTTACTCTTAAGACAAAGTGGCCGTCTCATTTCTGTTACCACGGCAAGATCAAACAGTCTACAGAAACTGTTTCTGTCATTTTAATTTTTGTTTGGATTTGATCAGGCTCCTGATCCCACCACCCGCCTGACAGAGCAAGTGGAGCCACGTTTCCTTCCATTTCCTCCTTTCTTGTTTTGTAAGCTATGGGTCTGTGGGGTGGTGGGTTCTAAAATGGTATCATTCATAGGCAGAGATAATGGGTTAGTTGTATAAGCTATTTAATTCACATTTAATTGCCAAGTGACTTCTGGTCTGAATTCAAGGTTCTGGCAATGATATTCAAAGCTCTAATTAGTTTGGAACCTCAACAGCTGAAGAGCACCTCTCTCAATCCTGCCCAAGAACTGAGATCTACTGGTGGGATCCTGCTTGATGTTCATCAGACAGGGACATGGGAATGGGTCATCTCTGGCATACCACTCCATTTATGGAATGTCCTCCACTTTGAGACTCATTTGGCCCTAACATTTGACCCATTTGGGCTCTTGTAAGCACCAGGCTGCCCATTCTGACCAAGACCCACTGCAATCCTCTGCCGCGAATAATACTTGTAAAGACCTTGCCATAAGTTGGCTATCTATGCACCTTATCTCATATGCTTCAGACCTGTAAGTTCAATTGGGGGGGGGGGTGCACTGAAACAGTTCTATTACTGTAAGAACCACAGCCATCTATCACAGCTTCACTCAAAGCACTGTGTTGCAATAACCAGTTGTTAAAGGACTCGTCTGTCTGTCTGTCTGACTATTTATCTTTCCATCTATCCAAACACACAAGGGGGAGACAAATATATGATTGTTGTTATTGTTGTCGTAAGCATAAGAGGCTGCTGGGCTTGGATTGTAATATCTCTTCATGTCACGTACACATCTGAAGGGCTCTCATCTACCTATCTTTCTATCTACCTATCTTTCCATCCTTCCAAACACACAAGGGGGAGAGACAAATACATGAATATTATTTATTTGCTTGTTTTTGTAAGCACAAGAGACTGCTGGGCTTGGATTGTCACATTTCTTTATGTCAAGTACACATCCCAGTAACAACAACCTAGTTTCCCAGGCATCAATGGAAGCAAGGGCTGCTTCAAACAGCCAGCATTTCCAAAACTTTGCCCTCCTCTCTCTGTACATTTCATCAACTCCCTGAAGCTGTCTGACAGCAGACACTTATGAGTCAGAATTCCCTCTTTTAAGAGCCCCAGGTTGTGTTATCTATAATCTGCATGTAACACATTGACATCACACTGCTGCAGACCAAGCGTCCAGGCCAAAGCAAAGGAGGTCTCAGGACAGAGACGAGACCTTGTACATTGCTAAAAATAATTAAACTGGCTGATATTTTTCAGTAGCAGGAACACAGGGAGGCCTCTTGTCTCTTCATTGTATGTTCAGCTGTTCCCTTATCTGATGTGGTCTCCCATCACACAACTCCTGTGTTCTGTTCTAGAATACAGTTCCTACAAGGAGGATCTATAACAAGCTTGACTGTGGCCCCAACTTTCTACCTCAGCACCTACAGCAGGATACACCAAGCCCAAGAAATCCCCTCTCTTCCTATAGACAAAAATAGGAGTGGTTTGGAGTCTACTGATTTCACAAACCACCCTGGGATGATGAAGATAAGGTGCAAATGAGCCTCCAGGAACAGATATTTGCATTTTACGTTTTTAAAAAATTGGGTAGGACATAGTGGGAGTAGCTAGGGAATTCTGAGAATGCCCTGAGGTGGCTTGTGGCATCTACACTTTATGACCTTCACCCCAACAAACTGGTATATTTTGGATCTTGTCAGCCAGTCAGCCAGTCAAGTCCTATATTCAAGCATATTCCACCACATGACCATGTCATGTTCATCCTCTCCTAGTATTTTATGGCTATTGAACACTGAGATTTGAAGTCTTCTTAGGCTGTCCATATGTACCGTTTTAAGCAGGACGTTACCTTTTTTTCACATTTCCAAACCATCCATCATTTTAATATGTCGATTTTGTCTCATTTTTAAGAAAAATGTGCGGTTATGTTGCGAAAATAATTTGAAGATCGCTATTTGAAATTGTGGTTGTCAAAAAATATTGTATCATGGAGTGTGAGAAGTTTTATGATAAGATGTTGAAAGACCAAAATTTGCTGTGCAAGATTACTTCATTGAAGAAATAGTCCTGGTACGATCGTGGTGAAATACAGTCCCCCTCTACATCTACCTAAATTTTTCTTCGAGTTCTGTTACAAAACAATAATTGTTAGTTCAATATATTTATGTAATAAAACTTGTTACCCTCTTACTTTTTCATGAATGCAGAATATTACAAAACCCTGTCCTGTTTTTGCCATTTTAATGTCCTGTTTTTTGTCTCAAGGAAATATAGTCAGTCTAAGTCTTCTCCACTAAACTACTATACCACTCAATAGACTCCCAAGCTCTGGATCAGGGGTAGAAAAGTGCACCCCAAGGGCTACATGCCTCTCGGGGCTATTTTTGTGTCCCCTAGGGTCCCCCAGGTGTAAAAAAAAACATTTTGCTCTGAAAACCAAAACATTATCTATAAGGGGTGTGGAGGACATTTCCATTATATTTTATCTCCCCCTAGAACTCTCTGGTGACAAAATGAAATGTTGAAAATGCTATTAAAAATGTTTGCCTCAAAACACCACAAAATGCCCTGTAAGTACCCAAGAAGGCCCAAAAATATGCCCCCGTGTCCTCTAAAGGACACTTTTTAGCAGTAGTTAGGTGCAGTGGGAGAGTCAGTGTGGCGTAGCCATTGGTTTGAGCATTGGGCTATGATTAGAGGCCAGAGTTCAAATCCCTGCTCCACTATGGAAACCCACTGGATAACCTTAGACAAGTTATGGTCTCTCAACCTCAGCCTCCACCTTTTGTTGGCACTGTCATGTGCCTTCAAATAATTTCTGACATGGTGACCCTAAGGCGAACCTAACATTGAGTTTTGCCATTGCCTTCCCGAGGCTGAGAGCATGTACTCTGAACAAATCCTACCAAGAAATCCCTTTGATAGGCTTCCTTTAGGGACTCCATAAGTCAGAAATGACTTGAAGAAACACAACAATGTGCAATAGCAAAAGCAATAGCAAATACATTTCTATACCACTTATCAGTGAACTAAGAACTCCCTAAGTAGTTTACAATGTGTAAGCTAATTGCCCCCATCAAAATTGGTACTGTTAGAATCCTGTTAGTATTCTACCAGATAGTGTTTTGTAGTGTAGTATAATAGTTGGGGATGATGGGGCTTTAACTGCAGTAGAAGAGTAGATAGTGATAGTTAGTGCATAGCAGGGCCAGGTGTCTTATCTAGTGGCCTTGAGGGCCTGGCTCTCAGAGCGCTCAGAGCTGGGAATGTGCTTTCACTTCTGTGGGAACCAGGAGGGGCTTCGCTTGGCGGGTTTCTGCATGGGAGGGGATTTTGGCTTTTGGGGATTCTGTTACTTTGTCTTTGGGAGGGTGTGGTTAATCTCAGCTAAGAAGCTGAGTGAGGCACATGTCTGATTCTGGATCTATCAATAAAGTGCTGTTGATTATATCAATCAAGCTGACTGGTTGATTGTCTGGGATTCTGGGTGCTAACTCTGACAGGTACTCATTTTAGCGAACTAAGGAAGGATGCAAGATTGAATGGAACTTGGAGCCCCTAGGATCAAACTCACAACCCTGTGGTTCCTCCCTGGGCAGTTGGAAGTTTCTGTATGTTTGTTTCAGCCGGACTTTGAGGGCTGACTCTTACGAGCAAAGGTTTAATAATGTGCTGTATTGTCTTAATTTCTTGTTTTCTTTTGAACACACATGTTTGAAAAGTGCTATTAAATCTATTGATAGTTTGTTTATAGTTTAACTTTTCCATGATATCTACTTTTATCTGTCTCTGTTTTAATTATTGTAACCTGTCTTGAGTCCCAGGGCTAAGGAAAACTCTGGATAATATTATTGCTGTTCCTTATCTTTTTATTACTATGACAGTAATAACTGTTATAACTGGAGATTAATAACTAGATAACTGGTAGAGCATGGGCTACACTGGCAAATGCCAAATGTGGTACTGCATGGCAACACTGCTGAACAGCCTCAAAAGCTGAAAAGCTGAACATTCGCAGCCTCTGTGGCTGCAAATACAGTATAGGCTTTCAAGTGCATTAGCTATACCTATTTGACTGGCAGAACTAGGAGAAAAATACATACAAGCCAGGAGTTCAATTCACTCTCCCCATTAATGCTGCTACATGCATGAGAGGGAAATACTACAACTTCCCCTCCACCCCACCCATGATCAGGCTCTTAGAAAGTGGAAGGAAAGGCAGCTCAGTCTATAGGATGCATCTGTACACAATGGCCAATGTGCAGCAAAAGAAGAGGATGTTAGTTGGGCCTTACAGTTGCTGTAAGAGCCTGTGTTCCATACTGTTATCTGAAGACATCCCTGTGATGTGCAATCACTCCCTTTACCTCTGATGTTCCAAAATGAATCCCATTGTTTATGTAGCTATTCAGACTCACAGCTTACAACATTTACTTTTTGGACTACAATTCCTATATTCCCCCAGCCAATATGCTGCTAGTTTCTCAGTTTTAATAAGAGGGGAGTAAAAGGAAGGAGGAGGGGAGCAGTAGTAATAACTAATTGTAAAAATTTCTAGTCACATACTCAGGGGAAGCCTCAGGCTCTTCACAATACAAAAAAAAAAAAAAAAGGCATGGGGAATAGCTCCAAACAGTGCAGTGAGAACATAATACATTCAGTCAGCATGAACACCTGATGGACGGTTTAAGGGAGATGGTAAAAAATAGAAAAATACAAGGCTGGCCCTCCAGTGAATGGAATGTCTCAGGTGGTGGAACAAGAGGGGCAATGAACTGTGCTTGGCCCATTCCTGCTCACCTTGCTACATCTCAGTAGCAAATACTGCCTAGTATTACTTGCCCCTTGAGAGGGTGAATGAGCAGGTTTTCTAGGTAGACGCCCACCCCCTCTTTTGCCCTGGCAAAGTCCTCAGAGTGAAACAGAGGATAGGTAGCTGGTCGCAAGGAACCAACCATCTTCTGGTCCATTCTGAGGATCCTCGCCCCTCACCAGAACAACCAAGAAGGACAATAGGCAGGCAGGCTGTCTGGAGAGCTATTTCAGATGGATGGTGAGGAGACAACTCTGTCTGCTTACAGATTTCCTTGAGGCAGTGGCTGTCCCGCATCAGGAACAGTATGTTGACTTTATCTTGGTTAGATCCTCTGGACAGGGACGTAACCAGGGGGCGGGTCTGTGTGGTCTGGAACCCCCCTTCCATTATATGCAATAAATGGTGTGCACCGTTGCGCCCAAGCCCCAATATAATGGTGGCACTTAGTCTGGACTCCCCCCCTTTCCAAAATCCTGGCTACATCTCTGTTCTGGAAACAATATGTTTTGGACAACAATTTCCCAAAGATCCATGCTTGCCTTGCTGTTGTAGTCCAATTTTTTTCTGGCCTGGAAACCATGCCCTATGAAGAGAGACTTAGGGATCTGGGTGTGTTTAGCCTAGAGCAGAGAAATTTAAGAGGTGACATGATAGCCACGTTTAAATATTTGAAAGGATGTCATGTTGAGGATGAAGCAAGCTTATTTCTGCTGCTCCAGAGACTAAAACATGAAGCAATGGATTCAAGTTAGAGGAAAAAAGATTCCACCTCAACATTAGGAAGAACTTCCTGCAGGTAAGAGCTGTTCTACAATGGAACATGATCCCTCAGAGTGTGATGGAGTCTTAAATAAAATAAAATAAAATAAAACTTTAATTTATATCCCACTTTTTGTTACTACAATCAAAGCAGTGTACAACCTTTAAAAAATGCAATATATACAATTTCCACCACCACCCCTTAAAAAGATTAAACAATTCTATCCATTAAAATTACAGACAAATAAAATCTAAAAATAATAATAGAATAATAGAATAATGGTGTGCAGAATCTTCATTTGTATATGTCTGTGGGAGGATCTTTACGTGGCCGGGTTCTATTCTGGGAAGGCCTGCCGAAAGAGATCCATCTTGATAGCTTTCTTGAAGCTCTCTAGGTTGGCAATTTGATGGATCTCATCCAGCAGGCCATTCCATAAAATGGGAGTGATCACGGAAAAAGTCCTCTGGGAGGTCGCCGTCAATCTGGTCTTTGTGGACTGCAACAAAATTCCTCCCAGAGGATCTGAGGGTACGGGGTGGATTGTACGGAAGGAGGCGATCCCTTAAATAGGTTGGGCCCAAGCCATGGAGGGCTTTAAAGGTAATGACCAACACCTTGTACTGTGCTCGGAAACTAATAGGCAGCCAGTGGAATGATTTCAATATTGGTGTAATATGTTCATTCCTAGTTGTTCCTGTAATCAATCTGGTTGCCATATTCTGTATCAGTTGAAGTTTCTGGACTAGGCACAAGGATAGCCCCATGTAGAGCGCATTGCAAAAATCAAGTCTTGAGGTTACCAGTGCATGTACTACAGTTTCGAGGTCACCCGGCTACAGGAAAGGGTGCAGCTGACGTATCAGCCGGAGCTGATAACAGGCACTCTTGACTGTTGCATACACCTGATATCTCATCTGAAGCGACGAGCCGAGAAACATCCCTAAGCTGTGAACACAGTCCTTTGAGGGGAGCATGAACCCCTCTAGGAATGGAGTTTGCAGCCCGATACCTGGTTTGGGGGGGCCCTACCATAAGTACTTCCATTTTGTCTGGAATCAGTTTAAGCTTATTTTCCCTCATCCAGTCCATTACTGCTGCAAGACATTGATTGAGGGGAGAAATGCCATCTGTCATCGTTGCTGATAACCAAGACATGGAGAGATATATTTGGATGTCATCAACATACTGATAACACCCCGCTCCATGTCTACGGATGATTTCTCCCAGCGGCTTCATATAGATGTTGAATAACATCAGGGACAGGATGGCACCCTGAAGGACACCACAATTCAACTGTCATCTTGGCCTCAGAGGGAGCGATCAGGCAGACCCAGCTCCATCAGGGACTGCCTGAAGGAAGAGGCTCCTCCCTCCTCAACTGTCATCTTGGCCTCGGAGGGAGCGATCAGGCAGACCCAGCTCCATCAGGGACTGCCTGAAGGAAGAGGCTCCTCCCTCTTGTAACTGTCATCTTGGCCTCAGAGGGAGTGATCAGGCAGACCCAGCTCCATCAGGGGCTGCCTGAAGGAAGAGGCTCCTCCCTCTTGTAACTGTCATCTTGGCCTCAGAGGGAGCGATCAGGCAGACCCAGCAACATCAGGGACTGCCTGAAGGACGAGGCCCCTCCCTCCTTTAAATGTCACCGTGTATTTTGTATTGTATTCTATTGCAATTTTTACTGTACACCGCTATGATCATTGCGGAATAGCGGTCTATAAATAAAACGTATTATTATTATTATTATTATTATTATTATTATTAACTCTGTTTTTGAAGAGCAACTGTCCCCAAGCATCACCCTCTGGAATCTACCTGAGAGGAAGGAACGGAACGACTGCAAAGCAGTGCCTCTAATTCCTAGCTCTCTCAGGCGTTCCAAGAGGATGTTGCGGTCTATTGTGTCAAATGCTGCTGAGAGGTCTAATAGCACCAGCAGGGGCACGCTTCCTCTGTCGATGCTTAGACAGAGGTCATCAGTTAAGGCAACCATGGCAGTCTCCACCCATCCTGAAGCCAGTCTGAAATGGATCTAGAAAATTGGCTTCATCCAAGACCACTTGGAGCTGAAGAGTGACAGCCCTCTCAGTCACCTTACTAAAAAATGGCAGATGGGAAACAGGCCTATAATTTTTCATGTCCAGGAGTTCCAGGGAAGGTGTTTTCAGGAGCAGCCTAACAACCGCTGTCTTTAAGGCAGATGGTATATAACTTTCCCTAAGGGATGCATTGATGACATGTCTAAGAAATGGCTAAGAAAGTCTTCTTCTTTTGAGGTTTCTAAACAGAGTCTGGATGGACCTCTGTCAGGTGTACTTTGATTCTGTATTCCTACATGGCAGGGGTTTGGACTGGATGGCCCTTGTAGTCTTTTCCAGCTCTATGATTCTTTTATTCTTTTTCAAGCTGTGCTTCCTTTCAATCTGGATGCCTCCCCTCTTTGATTCAGATCCCTCTGGATTATATATATGGGGGAAACACCTGCATTCTCTCACGACAAGTGTGCTCTATGAAGAATTACAAGGAATTTAAGAATACAAAGAGGGCAGGAGCCTTAAAGCCCTGTGCCCCTCGAGTGAGTAAGAACGGGCTAATTTGGTATTGCTCAGTAAGATACAGCATGATCTGATCCTATGTGACTTTTAAGAAGGCCCCATGGGATGCTGCACCATTTGAGATCAACACTGACCTCAGCCTGTTTCATCAGATGGAGTGGATGAAGTCAGCTCATGCCAGTGACAGCTCATGCCACTCAAAAACCACAGCACTTTTTGTCTGTTTGAATTATACAGTTTTTGCTTAAGGGCTGCACAACCAAATCCCAAGCTCAGGGCAGCAAGGGAGTGATCTGACTCACAGGTACGATGGGGAAACTGGTTGAATTATTCAGGAGGGAGTGTCTGGGAGCTACACGCAAAAGAACATGCCAAAGCAAATAGTGCACTAATCCCCCAGGATACATGTATCTAATGTGAAGGCCCTATTTTTACTTTATTCCCCCCCTCCCCAAACTCAACACTAAAGAAGAAATATGGTTACAGAATATTCATCTTGTGCAAAGCAGATCCTAAAGGTTTTAAGAAAGGTAAAGGGATAAGGTGAGACCAAAACAGGGCAAGGCAGAAGACTTGCAAACAATAATACAGTAGCATAGTAGTTTTCAGTCTATACTATGACATGCCAATAAAAAGGACCTTGGCTGCATCCACACTGCAGAAATGATCCAGTTTGACACCATTTTAACTGCCAAGGCTCAGCGCTATGGAATTCTCAGAACTGTAGTATTGTGAGACATTTAGTCTTTTCTGTCAGTGAACTCTGGTGCCACAACAAACTACAAATCCCAGGATTCCATAGCAATGAGCCATGGCAATTAAAGTAGTGACAAACTGGATTATTTATGCAGTGTGGATGCAGCCCTTGTTTGGTAACTTCAGGTTTACAGTGCATTGGGGTTGGTTTGAGAGCAATTAAGTACAATGAAGTGTACATCTTTTACTGTTTTGTTTAATTTTGCATCCAGAAAAAAAACTTTGGTAGAAAATAGAGCTAAAACAAACCTAGGGTTGGGACAAACTCAGGAACATTATTACCAAGTCCTTTGTCACTATCAAAAAATATCAACCTTTCTTTTTAGGAACAGCTGCAAAGTGGAGTAAAAGTTTTAATTCATGAAGGATGCACTTTGCCTATACTTCTCCTCCTCCTGTTGCCCCATCTTGAATACTTTCAAAGCACCACTTCATTAAAAACAGAAACAGACAATTATTCTGCCAACCTTAGCAGCAAAGACATAGAAGAAGATTCTGAGTGATGGGCTCAGCAATGGCCTCCATTTTATCCATAGGTTCAAAAAGACAGCTCATGTGAAGCATATAACTTGGTATAACATAAACTTTTTTTTTCCTTTTCATATGAACACATCAATGCATGAGCACTCCTTTTCTTCTTCTGAATACCTGCACACAAGCCTCAAGTTAGTCTTCAGAAATTATTCTCAGTTATTCTTCTTGTAATAAAAAAAGGAAAAGGAAATATTTTCATCTTTGACAACTCAATATAATTACATGACAAATACGTCAGTGAGGCTGCAGTTTGTTTTTGATTATTTTATACACTTAGCAGTAAGCCTAAGAATTACTTTACAGCCCTAAAGGGACTGGAATTTCACAAGCCACTCATGTGCTCATGCACACTCTCCAACATTTGCCGGGTGAAAATAGCAAAACATATTTTATGTGATTCAAAAGAGTAGGAAGCAAATGTATGAAAAGATCTCCTCAGCTGAACCTGCTGTTGTACAAATGTTTTCAACAGATCATGTTTTCACTGCTGACCAACTGAATATATTACTTGGATCATGTATGTTTCTGCCACTGCATGCAATGAAAGGTACACATGGGTCAACATGTGTAGGTATACTTCAGCAACCGTACAAAATCCTCCCACTTCAGCAATGGAAAGGTCCTAGGAACTGGGCAGTATAGATAGCGATATAAATAGAGTTAAGTAGAGATCTATGCATACACACACACACACAAGTAAATCAAAGACTGATTGATTGACTCCAGATTTGGACTACCTAATAACCAGAATTCTCTGAGCAGTTTATAATATGGTTGGCCCTCCACATTTGCAGCTTTAACTTTTATACATTTGATTATTCATGCATTTGATTAACGTGTTCTCTGTAGGAATCTCTAGGTCCTCCAGCCAGACTATGCTAGTGGTGGTTGACCACAGATCATACTTGCAGACCTAGAGATTCCTTGGAAAAACATTTTTCTAAGAATCTGTAGGTACTCCAGTATGACTACAAACATACCCAGCTACCTAAGTCCTTCCACACAGGGTTTGGTTTCCAGAATTTTGACCATCCTGTCCTCTGGTGTGTTACCTATACCAACTAATTTGGTATCACGCCCCCTCCGCCTCCTCACCAGACCACCGCTGCCAGAGCCGCGTTTCTGCCGGGCGGCCTCCTCCCGGGGTGTCGGAGGTGCGCATCTGCGCACCGCCCCAGGAGTGCCACCCACGGACTGGAAAGGGCACCGCTGCGGGACTCTGTTTTGGCTGGCCTTGGCGTTTTGCGGCATCCGGGAGAGGGCTCTTTAAGGGACACCTGGGGGGAAGGCAAGGAGGAGGCTCACCAGGTGAGAGCGGTGAGCATAAAGCCGGGCGACCGGACCTTCCTGCCACGCCCCCTCCGCCTCCTCACCGGACCACCGCTGCCAGAGCCGCGTTTCTGCCGGGCGGCCTCCTCCCGGGGTGTCGGAGGTGCGCATCTGCGCA
>NC_056523.1:311911036-311929166 GCF_019175285.1 Sceloporus undulatus | reverse complement strand
CCGCCCCGGGAGTGCCGTCCACGGACTGGAAAGGGCACCGCTGCGGGACTCTGTTTTGGCTGGCCTTGGCGTTTTGCGGCATCCGGGAGAGGGCTCTTTAAGGGACACCTGGGGGGAAGGCAAGGAGGAGGCTCACCAGGTGAGAGCGGTGAGCATAAAGCCGGGCAACCGGACCTTCCTGCCACGCCCCCTCCGCCTCCTCACCGGACCAAATTGCTCGGCGCGGTTGCGCGAAAAAAGGACCACTGAAAAGCGGGTCCTTTTTGCACCACCATAAATTGCTGGTGGTGGCGCGAGCATGTTGCTGCTACACGGCTCCATCTGGACGCCACACAGCAGTGACATCATAACTGTGTGCCGTCTGGACAGTGCTGCACAGCTATGGCATCATGGCCAAGTGCTAGGGTTGCAGGGCGTGTGCACACACTGCCCAAGGCAACTCTAGCACCTCACCATGATGCTGCAAAGGGCCCATCTGTACAGGGTCCAAGTCTTTTTTCTTAAAGCAGCCTATTGTTGCCAAAATACTGCCAGAATTTTGTGTGTGTGTGTGTGTGTGCGTGTGCGTGTGTGTGTATTCCCAACAGTAGAAGAATTACAGGAAGAAAGCATACACATGTGAGACCTGAGGAGTTACTGCACAGAGGAGTGGTTCTTGCTTTGTGGGGCATCGTCTTATCTGACAAAAGACGACAAGGACCCAAAGTACAGTGCGCCCTTCTTTTACGCAGGGGATCCGTGCTCCCCCCCCCCGCATAAAACAAAAAAGTGTATGCTGAAGCCCCATTACAAGTAATGGGACTCGTACTCATGGCAGCATGAGGCGGCATGTGCACACCATGGGCGCACATGCCATTGTTTCTTCCAGTGCATAGCGCCGGAAGAACCAGCGCTGCTTTCAGCATAGGCTGAAAGCAGCGTATAATGCACCCGTATATGACCCAGACACACTGTACAGCAATGAAGTCAGCACAAGGTAATGGAGTCACTAGACCAAAGGGCCAGCAAACAATCTAGAACAAACAGAGCAGAAAGGTTAGAATGGTAAGAGAAGGATCATGACTCTTTAGATCCAGAAGTCATATAAAGTTGTATAGCTGGGTGTTGCGTGGAAACTGCATGGAACTAGCTCCCATCCCCAGCTACCATGGTGGCATATTAAACAGATTGATGGCTCCAGACAAGGCGTTTAAAATGTACAGTTCAAAGGTATGCTAAAGATTGCGGCCTCATTATATGTGCAACAACGTCTTCCAAGCCCACACACAGAGGTGCTGCACCTGAACCCTTTGACCTCTTTTTTCCCCAGTGGAAGCAACAAAGCTATTAGTGCATGTCTTTTCTCTCATGCAGATATGTGCCCACACATGGAACTGAAAGGGATGAGCCTGTTGACATAAAAACTCTTTGTGCATGCTGCAGAGCAAAACTTGGGCTCTGGGCCACAAGGATGTTTTATCATGTACACTGATAAACATGCAGTTGTGAATCATCTTTAGCAGAAATGCAGAGAGAGGAGATATAGAGCCCTTTCACACTACAGAATTATAGTGCTATTACTCCACTGTACCTGTGATGTGGTGCTAGAGGAGATAATGAGAATACCATGGATGGCCAAAAAGACAAACAAATAGGTTCTAGAAGAGATCAAGCCTGAACTCTCCCTGAAAGCCAGGATCACTAAAGTGAGGCTGATGTACTTTGGCCACATCATGAAAAGGCATGAATAATTGGAAAAGACAATAATGCTAGGGAAGGCATAAGGCAGCAGAAAAAGAAGAGTCCAGATGGCTGGACTCAATTAAAGAGGCCATGGGGTGTTAGAAATGTCTCATCCACTGGGTCACCATGGGTTGAGGTCTACTCAAGGGCAGATAACAACAACAACTGCCACTGTTACTCCCTTGATATTCTGGGGTTTGTAGCCTCGTGAGGCACTAGGAATCTGGCTGAGAATTCTAGATGACCCTGCCTAAAGTGCAAATCCTAGGGTACAATAGGAGCCATCCATGGCACTTAAAGTGCACACTATAACTTCCCTGGAGAAGAAGAAAGGCTTTGCTAACCATAACTACTGGAAAACAAGCACTACCACCCCATGCCATCTACCAAGGAGTGTAGCTATGGAACAGGGAAAAGCTAGGCTATTGCTCCCTCAATAAGAGTTCTGCCCCCCCCCCCCCCATTGCCAATGATATTTTACTTCAGTCTTTCTAGCAGACACTGAAAATCACTAAAAATCATTCACAACTACATCTCTTATATTTGCTGTGCTCTCCTTTCTATGGTAATTTCATCTGCCCCTTTGGTTGCCTAATTGTACTTCTAAATGCTCAGTTGAAGTTTTACACCATTGTAGTTATAGAACTTTAGGAGCTGAATGAAAACTTCATGAGTGGAATTTGTATTTGGAAGGAGCACTGCCCTCATTTTGTGCATTTCCACAGCTATGCCCTGAATTATCCACATACAGAAAACGAAAGATTATGAAAACGTTTTGACATTCCCTAAAGGTAAGTTTTCCCAGCTCTGCCTAGGCTACCAGAATTAGTAATGCCAGTCATGGGTGCCTACTTCTTGCCCAAATATCGCCACACAGAGGTCAATGAATCTTACCCAATGGGAACCTGATTGCTGGCAGCTTGTGAATAAGTACTGCAATATTATCAAGGAGGAAATTTAACAGCTACATAATTGCCAATGCTGTTATGAGCTAGTCAAAAAATATTTAGTGCTTCTATTTTTTTTCCTACTAAAAATCTAGAAGCCTTATCCCTTTACATGTTCATCTTGTGGGAATTTGGAATCCCTTTAATAATTAACTTTGCTAGGACAAATGCTAATTAGAAATAGCTACCAAGACTGTTTTTTGGGAAGGAAATATCTTGCATTGACACAGACTTTGATCCATTTTCCTGATAAAGCTTTAGACAGAAAAATTAAATTATTTGGAGTTGACGGTGCACTAGACTTGGATCAGGGAGATCCTAGTTCAAAGCTTCTTTAAGCATGATGCTTATGGGCTACCTTCAAACAACTTGGTCTAACCTATTTCACAGTGTTTCGCTGCTGTGGGCTTAAAATGGAATAACCATAAGTATACTGCTCTGAGGAAGTGTGGGGTGCAAATGAAAGTGAGAGAGAGAATAATTATTCTGTAACTGGAGTAAGAGTTTTTGCAGGCTGTCCTTATGAAGATGGCTGTGCTACTTGCTCTGTCCTCTGGCATCCAGATGCACACAGCTTGAACATCTGCAAAGTAAGAGCCTACACAGATACTGGTGTGCATTCAACTCTTCTGCACAATGTGGAATTCTGAATGATTGAGGTTCCAGATTGTGTGACAGCCCTTGTACCTACAGCTGTTCTTCTCAAAGTTGCTTCAGAACTGAACTCTCCCCACTCGCCACTAAAAATGTGTTCCACTTTGAAAGGTATGTCAAAACCAGCTAAAGCCCATGAGTTCCTGGGAATACACTGTGGTTGATGGAAAAATTCAATCAAACCAAGGGAAGAACATCTGTTTCCTGTGTGTGTGTGTGTGTGTGTGTTAAAAAGGCAATGTCCCTTCTATGATTCTATGACCTTGCAACAGCCTCTTTACAGAGTTTTCATTATACTTGTGGACATGATACTCAGCCTGGTCCTATAAGTGTTTTCTCAGAGGTAAGCCCCAATGAGTTCAATGGGCCTTGCTTCCTCACAGGTCTGCTGAAGACTATAGCCTTAGAAAACAGAAACTCAAATCCCTAATTTTTGTGGGTTTTTTGGGCTATGTGGCCATGTTCTAGAAGAGTTTATTCCCGACGTTTCTAGAACATGGCCACATAGCCCGAAAAACCCACAAAAAACTATGGATGCCGGCCATGAAAGCCTTCGACTTCCCATCAAATCCCTAAATTTGTATTTCAGAGACTACAGTCTTAATCTGTTGCCTCCTTATTTTCTCTAATTCTATATTGTACTATCATCTATTGTTTTATATATTTTGTAGTATGTACGCCATTGGCAGGTTTCATTTTTATCAATTGTATTGTCTGTATGTACAGTGCTGTGTAAAACTAAAGCACTTTATAAATAAAGTATAATAATAATAATAATAATAATAATAATAATAAATGGTTGAGGTATGCATAAATCCTTCCTGATAATGAGGAGCATATAGAATGTAGAATATTAGCAGATACATTTATGGCAGACAATCAAGATCAGTGTCTTTCTGCACCATGCACCTATCTGTGGTATAGCTTATTTAACAGGGGTGGGATGGGGTGGAGGGGTACATTAATAACACATCACACCGCAGTGTGGTACGGTCATCATTCTAGATTTGATCTGTGGCACACCTGCTGAAATGCCACATATGCCAGTAGTTTTATTATGCCTGGATTCCTGCATAACTATTGAGAAAGAGCGAGAAAAGTCAACACAAAAATAGAGACAGGGCTTTATAATGGTAGCCACGGTACTTCACTGGCAACCATAACTGCATACACCGTTACTAAGCACGCGACAACTTACTTCAACAGACACTTGTACGCAAAGTCAGAAACATATACTGGGAACCAAACAATCTGTTCTCAAGCCTTGCACCACCACCGTGAGTGCTGCCAAAGCTTTGTTCAATGGAAATGTTACTTCAATTATGGGACTTATTTAATTACTCTCAGTTAACTGCATGTTTTGAACACTCGGAAGAGGAAAGTCTCTCATCATCACTGATAAATCACACAGCTTTTGATTTCTAGCATAAGCTTTCAAAACTGTCCCTGCTCTTCAAAATACTGGGCTAACATATTCTGAATACGTAACAGTGTGCTGGATGGTTGCCATTTGTTGACAGCATGACATACATAAACTAAAGCTATTACATATTCTACCTGCACAACAATGCCTATCCAGATTTAAACTATAGACTTCCCTCACTCAGAACATGTCTTCCAAATGCAACAAGGAGAAACTAGAGGGAAGACGTGTTCTGACACACGAATAATAAGTGCAGAAGAAGCTGAGAATGCGGGGGGGGGGGGGGAACCTTCACACATACATACACTTTTCAGCAGTAGAAACTCAACTATCTTCCAAATGAACATGTTAATACACAGAATACTGCCATCAAACATTTCATAACTGAAACTCTCAAAAGGGAGGAAATTTGCTAATATACTCTGTAAACCCAACGGAACCCTCTTAAAAGTTGTGACAAACCTGAAACTCAGCACAGTGTATGCACTTCTCTGTTTCTCCTCTTTCTCTACTGGAGAGTCCTGCCTTGCCAACTACCGCAGATTGAAATCCACCCATGTCAGATGAGAAATAACTCCACTTACAGTCATTGTTCCACCTGTCATTTTACAGGTTTACTTGCTGCAAGGAAGAACACATAACATGCCAAGCTCCTGCCCAGGACTTCTACTGATGAGCCATGTTCCAAGCATGCCCTGAGTATAATTTTGTCTCCCCGTCCTCCACCCTTTTCTGCCTCACCTCCTCTGGCACAAATGTGCCACACCCAATCCACGCTGAACTTTTTCCTATATGAATGCTTCCAGCTAAATGGCATTCTTAAGAGAGCTATCTTTTGCTCTGGCTAAGATGCAAAGAGAGACATTTGGTTCCAACTATTATTTGGCATGGATACAGCAGACGTAAAAGAAAAAAGAAAGAAAAATTAAAAGATGCCAACACTATTGGGAACTATTGGGAAAGGGAGAGAAAATAACCACCTACAGAACATTAAGTCCAAGAATTAACAGATATTAATTAATTACTGAAATGATCAGTAATCAAAGCTGTATCGAAGATGTACCTCCTCAGACTGAAGAGACTGGTTTAATGCTCTTTCATTATTATTTTTAAAAATTATAATTCCATTTGGGCCAGCATGGTGTAATGCAGTAGTTCCCAAACGTTTTGGAAGCTGAAGTCCAAAGCACTTGAAGGACCAAAGTTTGGCAATCAATGGTGTAATGGTTCGAGCACTGAATTCGAACACTGGGAGACCCAGGTTTGAATCCTGGCTGAGGCATGGAAACCCACTTGGTGAGCATTTCTACTAAATTATGATTTAGTCCTCTGTACAAATGACTAGAAAACCCCAAAAGAAAAATATGTCCTACAGAGAACATAGATTAGTGTGCAGTATAGCAACATTTGAATAAACAAGATCAGGGTTTCTCAATTATATAAGGAAGACTGTTAAAAGATAATAAAATCACAATACTGTGGACAGTGTTAATTTACATCAAGCATTTCATGCAATAGTAGTTTCCCATTTTCATTTCAAAATAGTTTCCCATTTTCGTTTCATTTCTTCACTTCAACACTACTGACTCTGGCCCTATGCGAATTGTCAATTTTTAGCCTGCTTACCACCTAAAATTGCAGTTAACAGAACATTTAACTGCTTTTCACACACACATATCCTGGGCTGCATTTGAAGCATGCTAGCCATGTCTCTCTGGGAATCATCAGCATTGGTACAGTGAATTATCACATTATCCGGACGAACCACAGGGAAGAGCATTTCAACATTTTGACACCTGCAAGGATCCTCAATCACACCAATGTGGTCACATTAAGAGCACAATTTTGGAATTGAGTTTATATTCCAAGGAGAAGCAAGTGCTGCTATGAGATGGTGGTGGTGATAATGATATGATGATGATGATCCAATTATATCCCACCTTTTCCCCCCAATGATGGAACCTAAGGTGTCTTACAAATTGCTAAAACCAATGATGATTAAAAATCACACAATAACAGGAGCAGTGTGTGTGTATATACTAATTTTGAAATTACTTAGAATTACTTTAATATACACTTGATCTTAGTCAAAAGGCCAAGAAGGTGTAGAAATTCTGGATTAAAATCCATCACATGTTGTACAATATTCTGCAGGTTATAACAGAGTTTAAACCAAAATTCTTTTTATTTAATATGTTAGATGCCAATTTGGAAAGAAAACATGGTAGAATCTTTTTCTACATGATTTCTGTTGCTAGAATGACAATAGCAAAAGATTGGAAATCAGAAACGTCTCTGTTAATAGAAGACTGGTTAGTTAAAATATTAGATGTGCTTGAAATGGATAAACTAACAAGATCAATTCAGAACAAACATGTGGAGAAGTATTCAGATGACTGGAAAAATATCTTCAAGTATCTGTCTCAGGAATGGGGAGAAAACTTTTTAGGAGATATCAAAATGAAGTGAAGGTAGAGGACAAACATGGAAAAATGGTTTTTAAAAAGTTTTCTGATAAGTTTGATAAAATTATAGCAATAGCAAGCAAGTAAATTTCTATACCGCTTATCTGAGCAGTTAAGCACTTCCTAAGCGGTTTACAATGTGTAAGCTAATTACTCCAAAGAAGCTGGTGCAGAATTACTTTAATATAAAATTGAAACTGTTCAAAATTAATTAAAAGACATTTAAAGTACAGAAAAGAGAGTCACCTATTCCTCTCTCTCCAAAAACTGTTTATAGCACTAGCAATATTAAGCAACTGGCAGTAGCATATTTAAAGTGTTGACTATGTTCATTTTAATCCTGGCTTCACAATTAAAAATGCACCAGGACTGGTTCCTTGATCTTATGATCTGTTTCAAGTCCCTCAAGAGAAAGTAAACCGAGGCTGCATCTGCACTGTAGAAATAATCCAGGTTGACACCACTTTAACTGCTACGGCTCAGTGCTAAGGAATTCTGGGAACTGATGTCTGCTGGGCCACACCAATAGTGCACTAGAATTCAACTAGCTGAATAGCATCAGTGCATTCTCCACCTACTCTCTCTCTCTCTCTCTCTCTCTCACACACACACACACACACACACACACACGAGCAGTACAATTAAAAAGCTGCTGCAAAAGTGTTGAGGAACACTTAAGGAAAATAGTACGGCAGTGCCAGAAAAAACATTAAATCCATATCCATCACCCTCGAGAAGACTCTTGATGAAGTGAACATTCAGCAGATAAGAACGTCCGCTTCTTACACTATTGTACATAAACAGGAAATATTTCTAGATGTCATCTTATGCAAACCTCTAATCAAATTAGCAAAGTTTTTCTTGTTTGCATCCATCACTTTTTCATATGCCAACCCTCTAAAAATTCTGAGAGGTGGCTTGCTCTGATAATAAAAATTGCACAGATAGCAACTGCAGCAAATGAGTAACTAGCTAAACAAAATAGACTGTAGCAGTCGGCACATACAAGCAAGCAAATACATCTAGTTTCCTACCTCACCCACTCCCTACTCACAATCTGAGAGAGAAGGACTGGACAGTCTCTCTTTCTGGAGAGGAATGTTAAGAAATCTGTGTTGTGTACTATCAAATGGTTTCCGACTTATGGACCCCCTAAGGCGAACTTATTATATGGTTTTCTTGGCATGTTTTTTCAGAGAGGGTTTGCAACTGCCATCCTCTGAGGCTGAGAGAGTATGACTTGCACAAGGTCACCCAGTGGGTTTTCATGGCTGAGCAAGGATTTGAACCCTGTTCTCCAGGGTCATAGTCCCAACACTCAAACCACTATGCCACACTGACTGTCTATCTTACGCTAAACCATAGGAATGTTACTTTTATGAACTAGAAGTCCTGAAACATCAGCCAATATGGGCAAGGAGTTGTGGTCTGAAAAAGTAACTTTTCAAAGCTCTTCTTAGACTGAGCCAAATCACCTATCCATCCATCTAGCCTAGTACTGTCCAATTGTGATTTACCAATTTACTTAGTCTTGTTTCTGAATCCCTAAGGAGGCCCCATTGACACTATGAAATAAGCCAATGTAGAAACTGGGTTATTTCCATAAATTAGCCACGATTGAATCTCTCTGGCATGTTATCCTGTTTCCCATTCACACTTGGGAACGGGATAAAATGACACGGAGTGATTCGATCCTGACAGGTGGGGAGGGAGAGGAAGAGGAAGAAGGAGGACACAGCAGCAGGGATAGAGGAAGGGGGGAAGAAAGGAATAGAAGGAGGGCAGATGTGGCAGCGGAGGGAAGATGCAGAGGAGGTAGGAGGAAGGGGGGAGAGAGGAAGCAGGAAGAGTGGAGGCAGCAAGATGCTCCGAATGGGATTGATTTTGAGTTCCCATTGGCGGCTCCCACAGAAAAAAACGGTTTTGAAAAGAAATGCTAAAATTTCCTTTCCAAAAAATTCATTTTGAGGAGAATTTGCATTGGGGGCTCCAAATTTGGGTCAGGAAAACCTGGCGCAAGTGTAAAAAACTCTAATTTCAACCAGTTTGCAAACCAGTTTAAAATATAGTGTGAACAGGCCCTGAGTCACCTTTATCTCAGTTGCTTTGTTGTGCTACAAAACTAATACAGTCAGCCCTCCATATTTAGCAACGGATTTAATTATCTACAGCTTTAAAATATCCCAAAATATATAAATTCCAAAAAGCAAACCTTGATTTTATCATTGTATACAATGGGAAACCATTTTTCTACCCCATTGTATACATTGTGACTTGAGCATCCATCGATTTTGGTATCTGCACAGGGGGATGGATGCTGGAACCAAACCCAATGGATACCAAGGGCTCACTGTACTGTAAGAATCAGAGGAATTTGCAACAAAATGTTGAAGTGTGGAGTGTTCCTTTCAAGAATCAGAGAGAACAGATGGAATTTGCAACAAAATGTTGAAGTGTAGAGTATTCCTTTCAAGGAAAGATGGAACATGCAACAAAATGTTGAAGTGTGGAGCATTCCTTCTTTTGTCACACTCCATTCCATTCCCCATCCGTTTATTTCTCTTTCTCTTCCAATGGGTCAAGGTAGTCTTCTGATCACTATAAACCCACAACAACCCTGTGAGATGGGCCAAGCAAGCCCAAGTTTATCTAGCAAGTTTAACAGCCAAATGGGGACTAGAAACTGGACCTTCCAAGTCCAGCTTTCTAATCACCACATCAGTCCAATTCTCTGTACTCTTTCTAATAAATGATGACACACTGTTGAAAACTTCAATGATATTATAGAGTGTATCTATTACTTATCAGTTAGTTATTACTTTATTATAGGAGAGTTCATTTTCTCATCTTTCTCTCTAGAAATATAACTTTCTTCTATTTCTGCAAAATCATGCTGAGGTCTGTATACTGGTTCCAAGACAGACAATAAATCCTTCCAGTGTTTACTACAATGTTTACATTTTTTATTTTCAAATTTCCTTCATCTTATGCAGATTTTTTTCCAACTGAGTAAACCCAAGATGTGCTTAAGTACCATACGGTACAACAGCTTGCAGTCTCAATGCCAGCATGGGATGTATTTCTAATTATTGTTTGAATAAAACCAAAGCATTTACGTTTTGTGGTTTTACCAATTTACACAGCAGTAAAATGTTATGTGCAACTTTAAACACAATACATAGAATATGCCATGCTCTTACAGGATGAAAGTAAATTTAGGCCTTGTTTTAAAGGAGGAAAATATGTGTCTATATATATTTCTGTTTCCACATAGATTTCAATTTTTTTTATGTAAAAGAAAAAGAAAACCTCCTAGCCCACAATTTCCTTTTTAAAAAATTTAACTCAACAAACATGAGTAACAGACAACTGAAATATCCAAATAATGCTGTGGGATGCTGTTATGAAATATAATAGTTGGTGAATACATTTTTATCAACAGATATTCAGATTTCTTACATTACAAACCATTCACATGGTCAAGATTCACAATGAAATCAGTGCTACCTAACCGTAAGGACTTCCACAAGGATTTCCCAGGTCCTTTACAGCACTTTAATCATTATACCACACTGGATCTCAAAACTGTTCTAAAGGATCTCCTAGCCCTATCCTAGAACCAGTCTACACAATTAAAATATTCTTCATTGTAGTTGAATAGAAAGTGATTTGGCCACATGCATTTTGCAGGAGTTCAGGCTTTTTGTGCCCCCCACCCCTGAAAAACTCCTTAAATTCTGCAGAAGAGGGCTTTGCAGTTTTTAGCAGCATTATCTGCAGCATTATCAGCAGAGGGAAGATGAATAGATGCAAATGGATGCAAATTTGCACAGGAAAGTGAAGACAATTAATTGTCCATGTGAATATGCGAAAAGCCACAGCAATGTGTATACAGTGGACCCTTGTTATACGCTGGGGTTTGGTTCCAAGATCCCCCGTGTATAACAAAATCCGTGTATGCTCAAGTCCCATTAAATATAATGGCATAGCAAAATGGTGTCCCTTATAAAAAATGGAAAATCAAGGTAAATTTATACTTTTTTGGAACATTTTCAAACCGTGTATGCTTGAATCCGTGTATAAAAAATCCGTGTATAAGAAGGGCCGACTGTAATACACTTATGTGTAGACTAGTCCCTATACTCCTGTTGACCACTAGTATTCCATCAGGGGGGAGTTGAACACATCTTGTGAGGACAAGATGGTCAAAGACTGAATCCACATGGCAGAAATAATCCAATTTGACACCACTTTAATGGCCATGGCTCAATGCTGTGGAATCCTGGGATATGTAGTTTGTTGTGGCACCAGAGCTCTCTGACAGAAAAAGCTAAAATTTCTCACTAAACCACAATTCCCAGAATTCCATAGCATTGAGCCATGGTAATTAAAGCAGTCTAAGGAAGAGAATCAGATTGTGGCCTTAAGGCTCAAACAGACAGGCCAAAATAAAGCTGCTTCTGGTCACTTCGGAGGTATGCTGTTTAAATGACCCATGCATCTTAACAGGCCAGAAGCTGCGCCAAAGCTGTGCTCCAGTTCTTAGGACTGGAGCATGGTTTTGGCGTGGCTTCCAGCCTCTTAGAATATCTGTGCCATTTAATTCACTGGAATTTACTTCTAAGTAGACATCTATGGAACTAGTCATGTCAGTCATACTGAGCTGATCAGAGAAGTCTGTGTCTGTGATATATGAGTGACAGCCACCAAGTGAAGAAAATGCCTAAGACCAAAATAGACCACTTGTAACCCTGAAGCAGGTTCAGTTCCAAAAAAGTTGATGATGGCGTTTAAAAGTACATAATCATTTTATCCAAACCATAATCTTTCCCCTTACTTTCATTGTCATGTTTAATACATGACTCTGAATGCTATTTATCCTCTTAAAACTAATCTCTGTGATTTCTATCTAAAACAATTACAGGGTCAGCAGTGAACCATTTCATCTTGGATTTCACAATTTTCCACCAGCATTTAAATATTTTATATCCTCCTGGAGTTTATGGTTTCAACATCTCCCCCATTACTCCAGATGTTAAACCTAATATAGTACCCATGACAATTTCTCTTTTCTCTAGATTTAATCTCCAACTTGCATATTTTTCAGTACTGTATGCTCTGCTTTTGTGTTTTTATTCTTTCTGATTCAGTGAAGATAGGCTAAAGTTCACTTAGTTTGCATTTTTGCACAATGATTTTCGATTTAGTGGAGGGGGGTTGCAATGTTTTTGTAAACCTCAAGGGCTGGGGAAAGTATAGCCTTTAGACTTTAGACTACTTGGGGCCCCCAATGTCTTTTTCATACTGTCCAACTGACCCAGTTTGGCCAGTCCAACTGACCCAGTTAAACCTCTGCTGTCCCATTTTCTCAACCACTTTTAAAGGACCCTGGCTTCCCTCTCCTCCTTTCCTACTTTGTCCTCAACTTCCTATCCCTAGCCTTTCTGCTTCCTACTATAATTCAGATCTGTAAAATTTGCAACACATCAAATCCAAATCAAACTACCAGTCATCTATGGGGACCTAACAGATGCCTGAAACCATCATCTCTGTTTCTGCATCCTTTAGGCAGCATAAAAAACAAGTGGTATGCTGGGCTTAGAAAAGTTATTTGTTTAAATTACAGCTCCCAATATCTCCTGGTTGAATGGCTGGTGGCCATACCATCTGGAACATTCTAGAAATTATATTCTGAAAAACAACTTTTCAAAAAAAAACCTGGCGTATTGACAAAATATAGCTGATCACCTTAGTGAGTCACAGCTCATGGGAGATTCTCACCTAATTCACACACAAATCTCCTTTTCTGGTCTGTCATAATTTGTTTGCCAGTTCACCTGCATTTTGTAAGATATGTCTTGCCTTGACGTAAGGGGAAACATCTTTGCTGACAAGCAGGCGAGTTCTGTCTGTAAACAAGATATTGCTATCAGGATAAAAGGACACAGGAATCTCTTCCTAAGAAAAGCCTTTGCTAGAATTGCATTGGACCAAAGGTTTGTCAAGTCTGTTATTCTGTTCACATTTGGGATGCTCTGGAATGCAGAGCTGGCTACCCCCAGATATTTTGCTGCCTGAGACAAAGAACAAGATAGCATTCTCTTGCAGTTCCTTGTACAAAAGCTGACTGAGCTAACTGGTGAATATTTCTCAAATACTGATGACAGGACAGCGTCCTCCAGTGCAGTGACAAACTGCAGGCTAGTATAAGGGGCACAACTCAAGAGTTTGAAAAAGTCACCTTTTTGATGACAACTTCCTGAATTCTCCAGCCAACACAGCCAGTGCCTATACTGAAAGGAGAATTTTCTAAGTGTTGTCCAAAAAAGTAACTTTTCCAAACTCTGGCACAGGGCCATGCTTGTTGCACATGCCTCTCTCCTCCAATACCTTGTTTCCACCTCCCACAATATGCTGCTTGAAGCAACTGCCTCATTCAGCCTAACAGCAAAGTGGTCCACAAAGACAACATTCCCCTTTCTTTGACTCTGAGATCAAGTATTCAAATCTATATAGTCTCCTGAAAATTGCACTAAGTGTAAGAAGCAGTAGCAACTAGTGGACCTTTTTTTTTTTTTTTTTTTTTTTTTTTTGGAGCCTGGCTGATCCTGTTTTAAAAATGCATGACCTTGGAGCCATCATCCCATTTTGTGGCTGGGAATTCAGTGAGTCAGGCAATGTGTGCAGAACTACTTTCATTAATCTGCCCTTAAAAACAAAAGTAAACACTAGCCTCCATTTAGCAAGCTGTTTCTCTCTCCAAAAAAAACTTCCCAATCTCTGTTTTCATCAAGGGCAGATTCCAAATAATTGTCTGGTTAGCCCTGTGGTTATACAAAAATGTGTATCTGAATTAAACAGTACATTCCAACTAAATCAAGTCCATTGTAAAGAGGAGAGCACTTGTTCCTCCCACCTACCTGGAACACTGGCTTTGCCTCCACCATCCCTGATGGTCCACACAGGAATGCTGTATCCAAGCGTGCTGTGCTGAGCACTTTTAGAAAATTCAGAGATCCAGATACATATGATCATGTTTCTCCTTTCTTTACCTACCACTTTTCTCACACTGTTGTATCTACAGATTTTTGACAGCTGCATAATCCCTTGTTGTCTTGTTTAGCTTCATTTCCCACAACCTCCCTAACAATGAATTGTATGCAATTTCCGTTCCCCTCCACCAGCTCTTGAGCTTGCTGAACTAGTAGTGACCTCAGGAACAAATAGACCTCCGTGCCAAATGAGGATTTGCTGAAACAAGCAAGATTTCATACTAAATTCTAGCATGAAAAGTGCAGAGGTGTCACACCAGAACTCTGAACAGCCTGTGCATGGGTTGAGTTGGGATGCCATAAAAACAACAAAATATGTTGGTTGGAATCCTGCTTTGCAGAAGTCAAATGTCTGAAACAGAAAATGAGCACATTTCATGGTTTTGTTATGCAGGTTGGTGTTTAGTTTACTTGTCTTTCTCTTCTAGAAAAGGGAAAGCTTAGACACTAGAATTTACATTTATATCACTCAGAGCCTGCTCAAATATTATTTCTACCAAGGGCAGACAAGACATTATCATGTTTTTGCAGAGATGCTCCTCCAAGTGGTGAAAAAAAAGATCTGTTTATGTTACCCTATGATTTCCCTCACCTCTGTACATTACATTTTGCATGCTTTGTTTTGTTATTGGTCATGGAAGGTAAACATACACTTAGTTTGCAAATCTGATTATTGGTACATATATTTCTGAGGAAACCCATCATAGGAGAGGAGATAGGTTAATGTATTCCCATTAATGTCTATTTTGACCCTATTCATAGATAAAAGATTGGGAGTAGGCTTGAATTTGTACATTCCCTTTTTCAACGCTCCTGCTATCACCGGAAATGCTATGAAATAAATCTCTTCAGGAGTCAGAGTTAGGGCAAAATTTACTGCTACAGCATCTCCTCATATAGGAGGAGCAAGGAACATGGGACATGTGTGGCAAAGGAGGAAGCTTGCTTATTTATTTATTTATTTATTTATCTATCTATTTATTTTATATCCTGTCATTCTCACAAGATGGGATTCAAGGTGCAAAGTGTATGAGGAAATCTAAACTGAAACTTTATTCCCAAGCATCTTTATCACGCATCTGATGCACATTGGATTATTCCAATGCACATCTGCCCACACTTCTGCTGGGCACTGGCCTTATCTGATTAGTATTGGGCACTTTGTATGCTCTTTGTCTTATTCTGATGGACATTGGGCACTCCTGTTGCACTCTGGCCTTCCCAGATAGTGTCTGAATGTGCATTAGGAGTGCCCTGATGTGGATCAATGCCCATTGCACACTGTGGCCATGCACATCAGTCACTTCGCTGGCTACATTGCACAATGGACATTTATACTCTGTATCATGGGAATAAAAGTAGCCCCTTGACATGAATGTCTAGGCTTAACTGACTGTAGGGGGCAGTGTTCACCTCCGTTACTAAGTCAAAGAACCAGCGTTGTCCGAAAACTACTCTGGTGCTCATGTGGCCAGCATGACTGCACTGAAGTGGTTGTTTTCAAACTGCTAGACTGGATGAAGCTGGAACTAGTGACAGGAACTCACCCCATCATGCAGCACTCAGGCCTCAAACTGCCAACCTGCCGATCTTACGATCATCAGAATTGGAATCTTAACCACTAAGCCACTGCATCCCTCATTTTTAACATGGGAATACTCTAGGTGAATACAAACACTGCAAAACTAAATTCTGTTTCATGCATATGTAAGTCCACTTTCAAAAATGTTAAATCCCATGCTGAATTCCAACCAAAATGAATTTAAAAGACCTCGGGGGGAAATAGATAAGAAAGATTCCAAGGCAGAAACACCAAGTGCAGAGCTTCGAACAGTTTTATTTATTTATTGAGTGTATACGCCCCAGAGCCTTCCCTTCTGCCTACCAGCATTGCCATTTGCCATGCTGGTGGAAATAGGGATAGTTCTAGGAGCTGTAGTCCCTGTGTAAATGGGAATCTAACATTAAATTCCATCAGCAAACAAGAAGGTAAAAGGTATACATAAGGAGATGGAAAGAGACCCCCAGAGCAAATGACACAGTTTACCAAGTGTTGCCTTGTTTATGGGAAGGGGATAGTGATCACGATGTTTATAGAATTAAAATGAAGCTGCATCAGCAAAAGAAATGCCTGTACAAGAGTGTGTAAATGCCTCCAGGTTGCCTGTCAATTTATGGCAAGCCTATGAATTTCATAGTTTTCTTAGGCAAGGAATACCCAGAGGTGGTTTCTTTCCTCTGAAATATAACCTACAGGATCTGGTATTCATTGGCAATTTTTCATTGAAGTACTAACCAGAGCTGACTCTGCTTAGCTTCCAAGATCAGATGGGATCTGGTGCCTTGGTTTAGACAGTACGCTTTTGGAAAGACAGAGGACTACATGAAGCCAACATACAGTTGGGTGTTGATGCCATGTTGTTTACTACAGCATTACTAGGCTTGGAAGGATGTGAGGGGACAGAAAGAACCTCCGGAAACCAGCCAATCACACTTCAATCATGAAGAAATACAGACTAGATTTTTTTTTAAATACCAAGATTTAATTAACTGTCTTAATTGGACAGGGAGGAAAAACAGCTCTTGTTAACTTTACATATGAGGCAAAGGCAGCAGAGACTTTTAGCATAAGCCAGAACACCTAGAGAGTTATTAAAGTCTGCATGCCTTTCATGTTTTTCAGTAAAAAGTTCAGAAGCCTATTTATGAGATCAACAAAGGGAAATGGACACCAGCTTTTTTGAAGAGGAGAAATAATTATTTTGGCCGGATTGAGCTGTGCTGTACACAGGGCTCTTCAAGTTCTGCTCTTGAAGGGATTTAAAAATTAGCAATGGTTTGCCAGTTTGAGACAGAATAAGGGAGTTAATGTACATCAAGTGATTTTTGTTCTCCAGCTTATAGATGAGAGCAATGAACACACCAGGTCACCTTTAATTGATCAGAAGTGCTTTGCTTCTTTAAATCTATTACTCTAACATGCTCTCCCCCAACAAGAGTTAGACTACAACTCTAACCATCACCACCCCTACTATTCATTTTGTCTATGAAGGATGGGAGGTATAGTCCAATAAATCTGGAAGACGCCAGTTTGTGTGGCATGTTCTAACAGATTAATTTATGCTCCAGCCCGAAGAAAAACATATATAATATTAATGTAATATCAGTAAGATAATTAATTCTTTATTGATCAGTTATGCCTCTGAAGAAGTAGTCTCTAGTCTACAAAAGCTCATGCTACTAATTTCTTTCTTTCCACACTGCAGAAATAATCTAGTTTGACATGACTAACTGCTATAGTATTCTAGGAACTGCAGCTTTAGCCTTCTATGTCAGAGAACTCTAGTGCCCCAACAAACTATGGCCCTATACAGTCAGGCCAAAATAAAGCTGCCTCGGGTCACTTTGGAGGTATGCTGTTTAAATAATGCATGCGTCCTAAGAGTCTGGAAGCTGTGCCAAAGCCATACTCCAGTTCTAAGGACTGTAGCATGGCTTTTGGCACGGCGTCCAGACTCTTAGGACACATGCATCATTTAAACAGCATACCTCCATAGTGACCCGAAGCAACTTTATTTTGGCCTGTCTGTATGGGCCCTATAATTCTCAGTACTCCACAGCATTCAGCCATGGCAGTCAAACTGGATTATTTCTGCAGTGTGGATGCAGCCTTGATCTCAAAGGTTCCACAAGATCCCATTACATACTAATTTGTCAAGATCCCAGGTACAGTGAGGTCTTTCACATCATCTGCCATCTGAGACCCCTTTTTAAGCAGAAGTTGCCAAGAATTGGACTAAGGGGTCATTGATGTTTTTTTAAGCATGCTGATGCACATCATCTCACTCATGCACTCTGGACTTGGTA
>NC_056523.1:311847091-311911026 GCF_019175285.1 Sceloporus undulatus | reverse complement strand
TTCATATTATGGAAATGCAGCAGTCCACATCTCTGCAAGTTTGGCTATTCACATGTGCAAGCATTCAAATAAAGTTGGAGACAACTATGCAAATGTATTGAGAACCCCTTTTTTCATATGCACTGTTTCATCCTGGATCTATTCTGGTCTATTTTCATCAGTTCATACTACCGATGATGCAGATCTTTTAAAAAAAAACTTGGGGGGAACCCCAATATCAATTATCCCCAATTAAGTAGGTTTTTGGTAGCCACTCCCCCCCCCCAAAAAAAATCTTAATCAGGTGTATTCAGAATGTGTGTGAACAACGGAGATTTAACCTAGATTCAACCTGGATTGTTTTCAATGTGAATAACCCCTAAATCTTCTAAATGCAAAGCACATGTTCGGTCACTGCCCCATGGGCCCCTCCCTCATTTCATCCAAGATCCTGGTTTATGAACAGCTCCTTACTACATGTATACTCTGTGGAAAACCTGGGCTTGTTGCTGTTACAATGTGTGATATACTCTACAGACTCTTTACTGAAATCGACTTATCCTTTTGCTGTCTTTGTGAAACAGGAAGAACGATGCTTTCCCAGATCTGTACTAATTGCCTTTTTAATTCTCATGAATGGATGTTTTGCATACTTAAAGCTCAGCTAACATTAGCCTGCCTGCCTGCCTGCAGGCGGTCTCAAAGAGCTTAGCTAAACGTGAACTAATAGCTAGGTATTCATATTACAACTTTCAGAGCAACCACAAATAGTCTCTCTTGGCCACTTACCCTGGCCTAGGAAACCAGCTAGACAATAGTATTTCATTAAAACAGATAGTATTGTATTTATCTTTCCTTTCAACTCTGCTCTGGCTTACAACTGTCTCCTGTGTATAAAGAGATGTGGATACCTTGGGAAAGTGTTTTGTTTGGGGGAGGTTTTTGAACTAAAGTGCCCACAATATCCCTGACCAGCATGGCCGTTGCGTTTATGGTTGCGTGCACCAAACACAAAGTGATGCAGTTCCTCATTATTCTCCTGAAAGAAAAGTCCATTGGACTTTCCTAATTCTTTAGCAGAAAATTAAGTCATATGCATATCTTGCCTTGATTCCAGTCAGGTACATTTAACCTAATATTCAAAGGGGCATAAACAATAGATATGGTGTTCAAAGTCACCATGATCATTCTCATCACTACATCCCCCAAAATAAATCCAAATATAAGGGCAGAAGTACTGATCTATGGAGGCAGCTATATGGGGTGTGTGGTTTTATTGGGCTAGGCCTTCAAGAGGTTCTAGGTTGAATGGTGTATCCAGAGGTGAGTAACCAAAATGGTGAAAGGTCTGGAAACTATGCCTATGAGGAATTGCTTAGGGAGCTGGGTATGTTTAGCCTAGAGAAGAGAAGGTTAATAGGTGATATGACAGCCCTCCTTAAAAATTTGAAGGTATATCATATTGAGGATCAAGCAAGCTTGTTTTCTGCTGCTCCAGAGAATAGGATACAGAGCAATGGATTCAAACTACAAGAGATTAAGGTGGAAAAGATAGTCTGCCTCAATATTAGGAAGAACTTCCTGACAGTAAGAGCTATTTGACAGTGGAACCCACTCCCTTGGAGAGTGGTAGAGCCTCCTTCTTTGGAGGTTTTTAAATAGAGGCTGGATGGCCATCTGTTAGAGTGCTTGGATTGTGTCTTCCTGCATGGCAAAGGGTTGGGCAGGATGGCCCTTGTGGTCTCTTCCAACTCTATGGTTCTATAATTCTCTGATTCTAATCCCCACTCAGCCATGGAAACTCACTGAATGACCTTGGGAAATCACACTCTCTCAGCCTCAGAGGAAGACAATGGCAAACCCCCTCAGAATAAATCTTGCTGTGGTGAGCTTGTCATAAATCAGAGTCCATTTGAAGGTCATAACAAGAACAACTATGTTTCCCTCTCACCAGGAACAGATCTTTAAGACCTTCAATGGAGGACCCTCTTTCACTCCCACCACCTTCCCAGGCAGTGCCATCCTCACTCCTGGTGCCACCTTCTTCTGGGGTGTCACCTGGTGCAGTCTGCACCCCTCACAATCACCTAGTGATGCCACTGTTCCCAGGCACTTTTGGTGGCAACGGGAAGCTTTTTGGTGGCTGCTCTCAGCCTCTGAACACCCTCCCTAGGGAGGCAAGGATGGCTCCCTCCTTGCCGTTATTCTGCTGGTAAGTGAAAAATTTTCTATCCCAACAGACTTTTAGGAATTGATTACAATGAGCTTTTAATGGTGTGCTCTTTTGTTGTTTTTCATCTTTTAATGGATTTTAATTGATTTCAAATGCTTTTAATTTTACAGACTGTTTAATTGCATTTTAAAAATAATGTTTACATGTCTAATGTATTTGTATGTATTTAAATCTTTGCTTTAATATTTGCAAGCCACCATAGGTCCTGGTATTGTGGGGTGGGGAGGCAAGATATAAATGAATAGTATTATAATCTTCATTATTTTTTTAATCTAATGGGACCTTTGGTTCCTAGAAATTTGCTAGGGACTGGTGGCTGATGGCTCATGGAACAGCACCAGTACATTGACTACCACTTTGAATAGCACAATTGCAGGCCATAACTAGTACTAAGAATTGCCCTGAATGAGAGTGTCATGATGATGTAATCTCATGCTCCCTGGAAGTAGTGCTAGTCAGGTACAGTGTGCCCGCGCCATGCATGGATGCATTTTATGCAGCTTCCAGCTTATGCGGAAGCCGCACGGGGAGAGTAACAATGGTGCACGCGCCACTCCATCACATGCATGCGCCCCATTATTTCCTATGGTGCTCAAGCATAGGCAGATTTTCCCTTATACAGGGGGATCCGGAATGGATCCCCTGCATAAGGAGAGGGCCCACTGTACTCCTGAATACTGTGCAGCAAGTAAAAGTTCACAACAATCTACTGTTGCTTGGAAAAACACTTAGACTAGACTGACTAGCACCACTTCCAGGGGATATGTGATTCCCTCATCATGACACTCTCATTCAGGACAATTCTAAGTGCCAGTTATGGCCTGTAATTGTGCTACTCGAAGTAGTAGTCCATGGATTGGTGCTGTTCTATGAGCCATCAACTGCCAGTCCCTATCAAATTTTCTAGGAACAAAAGAAACAGTTATGGCCAATGGGCACAAATACGATACCAATCCCTGGCACATGGGGAAGAAAACTGTTGCCAGCCCCCATCAGATAGCTTAAGAAGAATTAACCTGGGGCCCTTTCACACTACATAATTAAAGCCCTATAACTGAGTTTTGTTTTGTGGAATCGTGTGATTTGCAGTTTAGGATGGAGCATTTAGAATTCTCAGCCAGAGAGCTCTAATACTTTATCAAACTATGCAGCCAGAATCCATAGGATGTATCCATGGTGCTTAAAGAGGAATCAGCATGCTATGGTTGCATAGAATGAAAGTGGCCCTGCAGAGCCCTCTGTGACTTGTGGTCAGACTGTCTAAAATATTACTTTCTTCCCTATGAGCCTGCGCATGTTGCAAGACTCAGAAGAAAGACCCTTCTACCATAAGAAACACTTCTGGTAAAGACATGAGGCATGACAACCACACTGGCCTCCTCCAAGCCCTGGAACCTCTTGCCAAGAGAGGCTAGGCTGGTCCTCTTTGTTGTCCTTCTGCCATCGTGCAATTCACTAGCTTACTGACACTGCATCCACTATGGTGGATGATGGAAGACTGTTAATAACAGTGATAGATTTCTATAAGACTTAATGGAGAAGTATCTCACACCACAGCATATTTTAGCTATATTTAATGCTGGGAATACCTAAACTTTTAAAATCCAAATGAGGCAAGTCAACATGTTTTTGGATATACACGATATAGCAGCCATGTTCTTGGGTGAGTCATCCCATTCCCAGAGTTACATACTAGCTCTCAAGAGCAAGAAGCTACCCTGTAAGGTGCATTAACTCCATAAACAGGCCCCAACTCGAAATGTAAGGGAAAGGCACATTATTCATCACTGCAAGCCCTAATTGACGGAGAGGACACTAACCTGTACCCTGTGGTATGCAGGAGGGATCAAAGCAATGGGCTCCTAATTACCTGTATTTGTTGAAAGAGCAACAGCTTAGTTCCTTGATCAGAAACTCAGAAAAGGACTGTTGATCTCACTGGTACCCAGGAGTTCCAAAAATTAGCCAAGATTTCTCAATGAGCTGGGCAACCCTCTCTAAGGATTTCTTTCATTAAATAAATCTAAGCTTCATCTAGCTGCTAGTGAGCGGAATGAATTTTTTGAAGCCACAAAAAAATAAAAAATCTTAACAAGGAACTCTGCAGCT
This sequence comes from Sceloporus undulatus, assembly GCF_019175285.1. Classification (NCBI taxonomy): domain Eukaryota; kingdom Metazoa; phylum Chordata; class Lepidosauria; order Squamata; family Phrynosomatidae; genus Sceloporus; species Sceloporus undulatus. Next base: position 311,906,705 of record NC_056523.1, on the reverse strand, counting down.
TCCAAGCCTGTAGTTAATTAAGTGAAGCCATCTTTGCAAGTGCTGAGAATATACCAATCAACTCACTTCTGACAAACATTTACAGGGTGATGTGAAGAAGCTGTGTGTGTGTGTGTGCGCGCACACACACACATCTGAGTGCATGCGTGTTCAGCCTTCTAATGACTAAAGACTAAATCTTAACACTACAGGCAATTCAGAGCAGAAAGAACTAGGTCAAATGTATTTTAAACAGAGCTTGGAAAAGTTCCTTTTGCATGCCCACAGCCAGGCTGGCTGGAGAATTCTGAAAAATTGCTATCCAAAAATCAACTTTTAAGAGTTCTGGTATTAACAAACATGTTAATACAGTCGGCCCCCTCCTTACGCAGGGGATCCGTTCCGGACCCCTCCGTGTAAGGCAAATTCCACCTATGCTCCAGCCCCATTGGAAACAATTGAATGGGACGCGCCACCCCTTCCACCCCGCGGCTTGAGCACGTAAGCTCAAGTCCACGTAAAGCGAGCCCACGTATGACGCGGGCGCACTGTGTAAGCATTTTCTCATTCTCTGTCATTATAGTATGTATTGGGACTGTTTATCCTTATTCACTCTAGATTCACTCTAGATTCTCCTTCTTCTCCTTTAACCAGGAGCGATACATGAATGAGAGCAACTGCAGAAAGTTCTTCATCAACACACACAGCACACAACTCTCAGCTGGAATGTATGACTGCCACCTATTCAACACAAACCATGCAGTTACTTCCCTAGTTTTATACTGGACATAATTCACAGAATTTGTAAACCAGTCATATGATGTCTCTATGCTTAGATGGCAATTGAATATTGAGCCTATACAGGTCAGAGGGAGGAATTACAACCATAAAACAGCAGTTACATCTAGATTACATACAATAAAACAATACATCACTCAAAAATGCAATTTAAAACAATAAAAACATCATCTAAAATGCACAATTACAGCCAGAAGTAGGATTTTTCTTAGGTTCTTTGTAAAAGATCAGGTGGGTAGGCCCGCCAGAAAAGATCCATTTTAAGTGCCTTCTTGAAGGCATCTATGGTGGTAATATGACGGATCTCTTCTGGCAAGGTGTTCCATAACTTGGGGGCTATGGCTGTATACACTCTATGAGAAGTGATGTTAGCCTGGTCTTTGAATATTCCAATAGATTCTTTCCAGGTAGTAACTACATTTCTATACCGCTTGTCAGTGCACTTAAGCACTCCCTAAGCGGTTTAAAGTGTAAGCTAATTGCCCCCCAACAATCTGGGTACTCATTTTAGCAAGCTCGGAAGGATGCAAGCCTGAGTCAAGCTTGAGCCCTTTCACTGGTATTGAACTCACAACCTTGCAGGTTGTGAGTGAGTGGCACTACAGGTATTTAACCACTGCACCATCAGGGCTCCTGATGTTCTGAGAGTGCGGGGCAGATTATGTAGGGTGAGGCGTTCCCTCAAGTAACTCGGGCCTAAGCCATGTAGGGCTTTAAAAGTAATGACCAACACTTTGTAGTGCACCCAGAAGCTAATTGACAGCCAATTAATACATTTTAGCACTGGTGTTATATGGTCTGACCTGGATGCTCCAGTGACCAGTCTGGCTGCTGCATTTTGAACCAACTGAAGCTTCCAAACTTGGTACAAAGGTAGCCCCACGTAGAGTGCATTGCAGAAATCTAAACAAGAGATTACCAGTACATGTACCACTGTTTCAAGGTCCTTTTGGTTCAGGTAGGGACACAGTTGATGTATCAGCCGAAGCTGGTACCAAGCACTCCTGGCCATCACATCCACTTGAGATTATAGCTGTAGAGATGAGTCCAGGAGTACTGCCAAACTTGAAGAAGAACAGACAGAGCTGGATTATCAATGGTTCAACTGCTGCAATCGCTCTAGCAGCCCACTGTTGGAGGGAAAAGGCATAGCTTGCTTTCTGTTCTTTCCAGTCATTTCCTGAATCTTACAATGTTTCTGTGATCATCCATGTTTTGGCTGAGGTCCTACATCACTAAGCATGACTTAAAAGCTCCGCAGGCAGAACTTCCCTTCTCTCCACCCCTAGGAGGACTCATAATTTCACTGTGAAAGCCCCTGTTCCATTGGCATTCAGTGGCTTATGGAGAGTGGAGGAATGTGATTGGAGAAGCATCTGGCTCAGTGCATCTCCATAACCAGATGCAGATTTATGGCAACATTTGGCAAAATCCACCAAGGTGCACTGGCGGTCTTGATGGATGATGTCAGGCTGTCATCCTGGGGATGGGATGCTTTGACAGTTGCAGAGAGAGAAAAACAGAATTCAAATCTCCATAACAACCAAAAGAGACACCATGCCTCCAACTGTCGCAGTTTTGAAGTGGCAGTCCTAAGTAATCCCCTGTCATCTCAGTTTTTCAGTTGCTTTTAAAATGTCCCAGTTTCTCTTTCTTCCTCCCACTTTCCCTCTTTTTCCTCAGCATATTTCAGTTACTGTTCGTGAAATGCCTTTCCCACTAGGCTCTGGTAAAAAGCGAACTGCTTTAGCTTTTCCTAGCTTGTGTGTCCTTTCTAATGAATAACTTTTGCCATCTTGACAATACCCTGATGTTCCTTGGCCACACATGTCCTGGTATTCATCTGTGAAATGATGGAGGGTATGAGACCTATGCAGAATATGCTTGTATATGTCAGTGACAGGATGCTGGCCTTCATGCTTTACTTGATGAACTGAGTAAAACTTCATGTGAGCAGGATGTTAGTGTTACCAAAGCAGCAGGGTTGCAAATGGGTTCAGATATGAAGAGTTGTTTTGCTGTATATTGTACTATGTAATTTCTATGCCACAATTGTACACAGTTGTACACAATGGGGGCCTTATCTTAGGAATTGCTACAGAACCCCAACCACCTTAATCTGTCCTTAAGAACAGATCTTGGAAATATTACTTTTTTGTAGCACAATTCCCAGGATCCCCCAGACTAGAATAGGGTTGGGGGCACCCACTGTGGAAACTCCTGGTGTTCAACTTCACAGCAGAAAAATCCACCTCCATTCCCTTGCAGGCATGCAGGCATGTTTTTATTTCAGCCTTTACAATTAATTACAGAAATAGTCAAGAACAAATGAATTCTTGACTTTCACTACAGGTCAAGATGACTGAACTGAGTCAGTCATTCTTATTTATTTATTTATTTATTTATTAGAGTACTTATACCCCAGAGCCCTAAAGGCTATCAGAGCGGCTTATACTTTGGGCATATCATAAGACGATTGACTCACTGGAAAAGACAATAATAGAGTTGGCCTTCCCTATCCACTGATTTTTTTTATCCATGGATTCAAGCACCCACAGCTTGAAAATATTCCAAAAATACTGTATTTTCTGGCGTATAAGACTACTTTTTAACCCAGGAAAATCTTCTCAAAAGTCGGGGGTCGTCTTATATGCTGGGTGTCATCTTATAGGGCAGGTGCTGAAACTTCTGAGCCGGACTGGAGAATCTGCAGTCGCCGCATATGGTGGGGGGAGCTCAAAAACGGCCGCGGCCTCATCCCCCCCCCCCCCCATATGCAATGATCGTATGAAAGCAGCTACCTCTCTGATAGTCTTGGAGACAGGGAGGGCTGGGCAGGCGGGAAGAGCTGACCAATCCAAGCAGGCTTTGTATACAACAAGGTTTCCTGCTAAGTACCTGCATGTCATTTGAATTAAAATTACCATATTGAAATCAAATCTGATGTTTTTTTAAAAAATTATTCGGTGTGCCTTGGAAGAGGGGTAGACTTATACGGAGAGTATATCCCAAACTCTATATTTTAACTGGAAAAGTTGGGGGTCATCTTATACGCCCAGTCATCTTATACGCTGGAAAATACGGGTATATCAATTCCAAATAATTTTGTCATTTTATATAACAGAAACCACTTGACTATGTCACTGTGTTTAATGGGACTTGAGTATCCATGGACTTTGGTATCCACTGGGGGTCCTAGAACCAAATCCAAGTGGATACCGAGGGCCTACTGTACTGGGTAAAGTAGAAAGCAGTAGGAAAGAATGAGACCACATTAAAGGAAGATTAACCCTATCAAGAAAGCCATTGCCCTACTTTTGCATTACCTTAGGGCTATGGATGACCGAGACTCATGGGGCTGTGCACAGGCGGCTCAACACTGCCCCTTTGTGCCCCACATGGGGGTAGTGGCAACCACACACTGCAGCCTCTGGAAGGAGCAAAAACAAAAAAAAAAAGCCCTGAAAAGGGGCTTCTTTTTGCATCCCAGAAGAGGCATTATAAGCGCCACGTCACGGCGTCATGATGCCCCTTCCTTGCACTGCCGTTTGGGTGCTGTGCACAGCTTGCATCATCATGGCACACGCCGTGTGAACGGGCATGCAACATAATGGCGGCCAGGTGGCGCGGTAAGGGTTTTGCGCATGCGGATGCTCAGCCCTTACTGCACATATAAGCAGGCATGAAGTGCCAGTCTGTACAGCCCCTTAGAGATCTCTCATAGATAACAGACTCAACATACCATATCCTCCAACATTTCATACATGAATATTGGAACATGTGTAGCCAAACATCATGAGAGGGCAGTCAAGATGGCAAAAGGTATTAATGAGAAATAACACAAAATTTAGGAGAGGCTGCTGCAGTTTGCTTTTTCCTGAGCCTAGAGGGAAGGGCAGATTACCCCTTCACCACTGAGTTAATGGAGTGCAAACACAACTTTTGTACTATGAAATCCATTTTCAACAAATGAAGTATGCTGAAGACAAAGAGGGAAAGGAGAAGGAGCAGAGGAAAACTGTGATTTTTAAAAGTAGCTGCAACACTGAGTTGACAGGGGGTTAACCTGTACGGTCCCTGCTAAATCAGGACAGTTGAAGGGTAGGCCATAAGTTGCAGTTGACCTGATGGCAAATATGTGTATGTATTGTGTGCCTTCAAGTCATTTCTGACTTACAATTAATAACAGCAATAATAATAATAATAATAAAATTTTATTTATATACCGCCCTGTGGCGAACCAATCCAGACGGTTTACAACATTAAAGTAACATACAGCATAAAAACAATATATTTCCCTCCCCCCTTAAAAAGTTATTAAACTGCATATCTAAATTAAAAACCACAATAACTAGTTAGAACAACAATAAATTAAACAAAATAATACCAACCGATAAACCACTGCAACTTCAGTTCTAAAGAAAAGAAAAGGGGGCTTTGGAGACATTACTGAGGAGGGGGGAGATCCTGAGGCAAAAAAAGGAAACAGACTGTGGGATACTCAAATAAAGCTAAATTTGAGCAGCACCAGCAAGAGAGCAGAAATAAAAGTGAGAAGGTAGAAATTTGAAATTTAAGCTATTCTTTCTGCTCACATGGCCATGGACCTGACCAAAAATAAGTCATGGTAAGAATTTCTGAGATAATTAAGAGACACTTAGTAGGCCAAAAGAAGTCACATTCAGAGAACCACTTAGAGAAGGCAAAAGGAAATAATGCCTAGGTGGAAGACCAGAAGGTTACAGAAAACCTATGAAATCTTCATCCTTCTAAGTTCTTAAGAGTGACTGCCGTCCAAACATCAAAGTGAAGCTTTGGTCAAGCAAGAAGCAGGGAGAGTGGAATCTAACTGTGAAGATAATTGCATTTTAATTTTCGTGCACAAATAGCATTCCATATTTTTCTTAACAATGAGGCTATCAAAGAAATCTGATTAGTGACAGATTTCTGAAAATAACAATGCCTTGCCATTGAGTATCATTTTTCCCTTTCAATATGTTGTGGCAAAAGTTAGCTTTTGAGGTATGGATTATATTATCTTTTGAGTTGAGGATTATATTATCATCTTTAGAGTAAGGGATTTGACTATTTTAAAGACCAAGGAAAGTAGGTCAGGGGAATTTACCTCCTAACCCAGTAAGAGCTGCAATACTTCTCAAAAATCTTAAGGAGGAGGGAAACACGCCTTCAAAGAGACAGAAACCAGAAAATAAAAACCCAAGCAAAATCCCTTGAACTTACAGAAAAGCTAAGATAAAAAAAAATCCTGCTTCCTTAACCCAAACTTATTGTCAACTCTCTTGTACAAAACTTTTCTAAAAGGGACTTTGAATTTTAAAAAATCACACAGGAAAGAAACTACTATGGATGTATCCAGACTGTGTAATTATAGCAGTCTGATCCCACTTTAACTGTCATGACTCCATCCTGTGGAATTGTGGAATTTATAGTTTGGTAAGGCACTCAAAGCTCTCTAGCCCACTCCTCTGAACTCCAGCACTGAAGCTCTCTGAGACAGAATTCTAAGCCTCTCCACAAAATAGAAGTCCAAGAATTCTGTACAGTGGAGCCACGGCAAATAATGTGAGATCAAACTGCTATAACTGTGCAATGCAGATGCACAAGATGAGATTTTGAAACTTGTTGGAGGGGCACTAAAAATCTATTGTGGAACATCAGCAATTCCCAAAAGAGTTTATGGGTTGAAAAAGACATAACATTTTAAGATCCACAGAAAACCCATTTGAAAGCATCCTCATCCAGAAGTGCATGTAGGACAGGACCTTGGGGTGCAAAAGTTAAGGGCCCTACCAAGCCAAATAAATAGGTGGTATATCTTGAATGCTTACCAAAATTGAAAATAAGTGAAGTAATACACGGAGAGCCAGCATGGTGTGGTGGTTTGAGCATTGGACTATAACGCTAAAGACCAGGGTTCGACTCCCGGCTCAGCCAAGTAAACCTGTTGGGTGATCCTGGGCAAGTCACACTCTCTCAGGCTCAGAGGATGGCAATGGCAAACCCCCTCTGAAGAGACCTGTCAAGAAAATCCCATGATAGATTCACCTGAGGGTTGCCATAAGTCGGAAATGACTTGAGGCACACAACAGCAACAACCAAGTAATACATACAGTTGGCCCTCCTTATCCATGGATTCAAGCATCCACGGCTTGAAAATATTCCAAAAAAGTATAAATGCCAAAAAGCAAACCATGATTTTGCCATGTAATGTGCCATTATATTTAATGGGACTTGTGCATCCATGGATTTTGTTATCCACGGGGTATCCTGGAACCAAACCCCAGCAGATAACATGGGCCCACTGTATTATCATCTGAAGAATCCTGGGGAGAGGGGGGAATGCATTAATAAATTAAATCCAGAGTTTAAATTTAACTCAGTGCACTACTGCATGCATCACCATCAACACAATTATCCCCTTTTCTATCCTGTGATGAGCCCTAAAAAACCAGCCCTGCAAGTTTCCAGATAGGATGATTCCAAGTAAAGCTAAACTATGCAGGTACAGTATGTATTGGCTAGCTACTATAATGTCAGCCATTAATCTCGAGCTCCATCGCTTAACACTTCTGGAACTGGTTCTCTGGTCAGGCGAAATGTGGATATATAAATAATTCAAGATGCTCTTTCAATCCCTCACAGGTGGTATAGTTGAGATGTGAGCTTTACCCTAACAACAGATCTATTCTGCAATGACCCTGAAAGGTGGCATAATAATAGCACCATCAATTGACATGGTTTTTCTATAGAAAGCTTAAAGCAAGACAACAAACTAACCAAGCTTTTTGTTGGAAAGGAACTTACAGTCCAAACTTAGTAGGGGAAAACCACAAGGAGAAGGAAGATGGGTGGGTTGTAGAGAGGCAAAAGAATTAAAATGGCTGCATGAAGATATATTTCTAAAATTATTTTGCCTGTGTAGTTGTGATGATTAGTCTTCCCACTTGTGTGCACCAGAGCTTGAGAAAGTTCCTTTTTAAAACTACAGCTCCTAGAATCCCCAGTGGCTAGAGCATTCTGGGAAGTTTATTGCAAAAATGGTATTTTTCCAAGTTTTCACATATTTTGACTATTCTTATCCTCTGGAATCTGTGTGATCTCCTCAAAGACCTACAGTCTTTGTGCATACAGCCATGAATGGCAAAGGCTCCCAATTAAAGAGAAGACTTCCTGCAAGACAGTCATTTTTACATGCTTGTCAATGTGTCCTTCTTGCTCACTTGGTCATCTAGCATGTGCAAGAAACCGTATTAGGACTAAAGACTGATGATTAAGAAAACACTTCACACAAACAAGCTTGGTAAATGAAAAAAGGGGCAGGAGATAATTTAGGGTTTTGATACAATTTAATGCCCCAATTATTTAACCTAGCAAGATTCTCCTGCAAATGAGATATTATTAAAAATCACAGCAATGCAACTCAATAAGCACCACCATTTATCAAAGCCAGCTTTGCTCCTGATGTGAAAAAGGGTTCAGGCTCAGCACTGAGCAAACCTATCAGAAGAGAACATTCCAAAGGTGGAAAGCCACTACCAAAAAGTCCCATTCTCTATACGCCACCACTACCAAATGCCCCACTTGTCAGAACAGTAGCATCAGAAGAGTCTCCAAGGAAAACTTGAATATACAATCAATCAGTATTTTAGCTTAATCAGTGTTTTAGCTTTGTCCTTTTTTTAATACAGTTGGCCCTTCGTTTTTGCGGAGGATCCATTCCAGATCCCCCCTCCCCCCGTGAAAATGGAGGCTCGCACATATTCAAGCCCCATAGGCTTGAATAGGGGGGTGCCCCCCTGTGTGCATGCCATTGAAAATAGCAAAGGTTGTCCCTCCACGGATATTCAAGGTCATGGATCTGATCCGGAAGTTAGGAGGGATGATTGTATATTGTAACCCACCTTGAATCGCACTTTGGGAGAAAGGCAGGATATAAATCCTGGAAATAAATAAACAAAGAAAATTACAGGCAAGCAGAGATGGGAAAAGGTCATTAAAATAATTGGGCCCTAAACTATTTAGGCTTTTAAAGGCTCGTTTTAGCAGTCTAAATTGTACTCAGCAATTTGCAGCTTTGACTTTGGCAGATTTGATTATTCACGGATTGTATTAGTATGGTCTCTCTAGGAATATCTAGGTCCTCCAGCACAACTCTATGGTCAACTTTAACCAGAAGTCGCACTAAAGGACCTAGAGATTCCTAGGTAGAACACTCCACTAGGCATTTGTAGCTTCTCCAGCACAATTCTATGGTCAATGTCTGGCAGATACTGACCATAAAGTTGCACTGGAGGACCTAGAAATTCCTAGAGAGGTGTTCTCTCAGGTAAAAACATAGTGTTTTTGTTATCTGTGGTTTTTCCACATTCATGGTGGTCCTGTGCTCCTAACCCTAGTGAATGTGGAAGGGTGAGTGTACATTACTCAGGCCCAGTCAGCGATATAATTTCCAATTTATGGCAACCCTAAGGCAAACCTATCATGGCATTTTCTTGGCAAGGTTTGTTCAGAAGAGGTTTGCCATTGCCTTCCCCTGAGGCTATGAGTGTGTGACTTTCTCAAGGACACCCAGAGGGTTTCATGGCCAAGTGGAGAATCAAACCCTGGTCTCCAGAGTCATAGTCCAACACTCAAATCACTACGCCATTAATAAGTTTAGGAAACGGCACAGAGGTGAAGAGATAAGTAGCCTTTAATAGCCCAGGGAGAGGCTAAGCTTCTGAGGCAACCAGTTTGGGTGCATTAATGGCCTCTTCTGTGTTTCAACTCCTCCATTTTTCTCTCTTTTAACTATCAAGGCCTCTGCTTCAAAATGTAAAGCAGATGACTTGTAAAGTGTTCTGTTGCCAGTGCTTTGAGATGTGCCTTGATTTGGGTTGAATGATATGCACCCGCAAGTGTTTTTGACAATACAAAGAAGGAAGGGAAAAGAGAAGAAATACTCCAAAACAGGTTTGAACTTTTGTGGCAGGATGGAGGAGATAAAGCATAGTAGAGGCCTTTCATGCACCCAAACAGATTACCTCTGGAGCCTAGCCACTCTGGGTGTCCAAAAAAGGTTTCTTACCTCCCCACTCCTGCATCATTTCCTAAACATATACCTACAAAGTATCACAATGAAGACGTTTAGCAAGGATGCAAGCCCGCGTCATATGCTATGGCAATGTGGTACATGTGGTGACAAGGGCAGCAGTGCTGCACGTTTATCCCTGCCACTGGAATCATGCATCTCCTCCTATCCTCATCATGTTTGGCATAACATCTGGGGGCCTAGTTTGTCAGTTAGTAGATTAATTCATTCCTTTTCTGCTCACTAGAGCACTCAAAGTGGGCTGGAATCCAGTTGGTGTCTTAACACATGCATAAGTTCCTGTGGAGAAACAACTGAACATTTTTGGCCAATGTTTGAATGCCTGCATTCATTTCAAGGTTGCATGGATGCATGATGTGCTTTGCACATGCAGATGTGCCTGCATGCTTGGCATTACAATTCTCTAAAAATGGCACCTGTAATTCTATGACAGTAAAGTTATGCCCTGTTTCTCTAGTGTAGGATCTTGGCCATGATGCACAGTAAATTTTGTTTTAAAAATTAATTCAAAATAATTTTAAAAGGCAATTTTCAAAATCTGTCTTAAAAGCTAAACGGCAAATGGAATTACATTGTTTTGGGGGCTCAGTGAAAACTTAGCAAGACGGAGCCAGCCTGACTTCCCTTGGAAAGATGCTCCATAACAGAGAGGCTGATGCTCTGTCCTACCATGTGTATATACTTACAAATATAACTTCTTGGGGTGTTGGCAGATACAACATACCGCTCTGCTGAGGATCTAAATTCTGGGCAGGGTCATATGAGAGGAGGTGGTCTTTCATATATGCTGGCCTCAAACCTTTCAGGTCTTTATAGACCTAAACCACCAGACAATAGACTTAAGTCCTTCATTTTACACTAGCTGTAGCTTCTGAAGATATCTAAGTATGACTGGACAACAGCACTCCACCCTGCACTATTTTGTCATAAGTTCCACCTGTAAGTAGCTGCAAATGCTTATAGTGGTTCCAGATGGAGAGCTCCCAGCCATAGTAACCAAGGGGATTGTGTGGCTATTTTGTCCTTTCTTAAGGTTTTTTTTTTGGGGGGGGGGGGTTACAAAAAAGATTGAAGTAGCAGTGGGAAAACACAGGTCAGTCTGTGACATAATCCAGACCATCCATAAAAATGCACGGGCAAGGCCATGCAATTTCACTCTTAAAGCTATATCCAGCAGCATCATTTCCATCCTTTATTGTAGATGTGAGTTTTGACTGAACTAGAAGAAACGAAGAAGGTGGCACAATATATCTTTTCTGGGATAAAATTCTTACCATGCTGGGCGGTGTCATTTGCATCATCCCAGTAAGAGCTAAGGAAGGCTCTTTCAAACTGGCAATGCTAGGAAAACACTGCACCATTTCCCTTCTATCTTTCCATGCCTCTGTCATAACTGTATTCCACCCTTCCTCACTCTAGCAAGTGGCAATAACTCAAGAGGGCAGGAAAGTTTCCTATAGATTTGTGTTTTTTATATGTAGAACACTGTGTCTGTTTCACTAAAAAGAACAAAAGAAAAGGTCTTCTTATTTGTGTGTACTTCCCCACTATCTTCCCGTGTGTGTGTGTGTAACTTAAAGCAAACAAACAGCATCTTTCCCAAGTTTGTTCTGGATCCGAAAAGGATAGAGTTAATCACAAAAAATGCATACTGCAAATGCTCTGGTTTGTCCTTGTTTGGTACTGTGGTGCCACCTCTTTCAAGCATTTTAGACAAAAAAGATAATTTCTGGATTCACAGGTTTAAAACTTTAACAGTGCATGGCCACAGCCTAGATGATAGTATCATCATAGTGAAGAACTATTGAAATCCAATTGCTCTAAATTACCATCTTGGATGTAGTTCAGCTTTATCTGTAGCAAGCAACTAAAGAAGGCAGAGGCTGAAACATTTAGCTTTATTTTATACTATTAAATTCTATTTATTAGCCACTCCTATCAGTAATAGCATCTCTAAGACTGTACACTGGAACTGGATTACTGAATATGATACATGGCTCCCGACAGTTTCTATAAGGCTGAAGAAGTCCTAAGGCATCTTAACAAATGAACGAATAAATAAATAGAATTCATTTTCAATGAACTCTGAGTTGTTTCTCCACTATGCAAAACGATAGGACATAATAAAATGTTGAAAGTTTGGCTGGCTCCATGGCTAAGGCATAAATTGCTTGCTGGGTGCATCATAACATCAAGAGGTTTACACTGCAGCCTGAAGAAATAATTACTGGATAGGAAATCATACTAGGAGCACCCTGCTAAACTAGTTACATTGCCATGGTATGATAAGGTGACTCCAGGCTTATCTGTTTAATGATAAAAGGATGCTATCACTGGGTAACTAGTAACCTTTATAGATGCAAGCAAAAAACTATGAAGCATCAGATCAGTAGAGATTGTGTGTTTAATGTCTAAAGCGACAAACACTATCTCTCAGCCTTATCTGGAAGTCATACCTTCAACAGGCGTGCTGGACAGGAATGCTGGGAGTTGCAATCTAATACATGTGGAGGGTGCCACATTAAGGAAAGTTATTGGACATGAAACTAAAATGGAACCTCCATGGGAATAAGCAATGCAGTTCTGAATACCAGACGCTGTGGATAAGCAATGAGGGAAGATCATCTTATTAATGCTGTTTTTGTTACCATTCAACTTCTGGCTCTCATTGGGAATAGCTCAGGGCTTGGATATGTCAGTTTTTTGGCATACACCTCCCAGAATACCCTAGGGAAGCCTAGAAGTTTTACGCCAAAAAGTAACTTCTCCAGGCTTTGGGATATTGTGTTGGGATAGAAAGAAATTGCCTGATCCAGCAAGCCACTTCTTCTGTTTTTACATTTAATTCTGGTTGGACTGTTCCCTGTGCATTTAATACTTCAAACATACCTGTTAAAGGGAGGGGGGATTACTGTTATTTTCCGGCCAAGTATTAAAAGCATTCCTAAAACAGACAGACAAAGGAATTTTCTATTCTTTTTTCCACACAAGGAATCTGTTTCTCATCTGCCTCAACCCAAGTGTACTGGCTCTACCTTTAAGTCAATCTGTCTACAATTGCCAAAGTAAGACATGAAACGAGGCCCAGTTATAAATACACTTGACTGCAAAGCTCTGGCAGTGACATAGCCTTGACCTAATCCCATGGCTTCTATGGTGTCTGTCATCTGAGGCTTTACAGAAGAATAGCAGGATTGCTTCCATTTCAACAGCAAGGAAACTGAGGCCCAAAGGGGAAACAAGTTTTCAATTTTAAATATATCATTTATTTCCTGGCATTTTACCCAACACTTTCAGATTTTTAAAAAATGGCTATCATTGTTTATAAAATGCAATTCAAAGTACTGTCAAAGCCAGTAAAGTTTCCAAATTAATCTCAGGAACTGCTTTTAACATGCCGTCTGATAAATTAATTTGTTAATTGATTGAAAAAAATACGTGGAAGTAAAACAGGGACAGGAATCATGTGGCACTCCAGATGTTGGACTGCCACTCCCATCAACCTTAGTTAGCACAGCCGAATGTGAGAATGCTGGGACCTGGTGTCCAACAACATTTGGAGGGTTGCATGATCTCTGTTTTTAGCTCTTGAATAGTGGGGGAAATTCCATTATTATTTTTTTCTTCTCTTAATTCTTAGGCTCCCATAGGATTCTGTCTTACCTTTTCTTATCCCTTTTTTCGTGGTGTATGCCTTCACGTCATTTCCAATTTATGACAAAAACTTAACTCACACTTTTCTCTGCTGACAGTTTCCCTGCAGTTCCTGTCATGGGCTTAATGGTGCAGAAAAACTCCTGAAGCTTTTGAACTGGTACTTAGAACTTCACTAAACCAAAACCTCATTGCTAGCCTCAATTGAATTAGTACACCTGTGGTTTTCTCCAAATTTAAAATGTTCAATGCGCCTGTTCAGATATACCAGTGTTAATTTTTCATAAGTTTTAAATGCAGTACACCTGGAACAATTTTGATTAGAAGAGTTTTAGAAATTTGACACAATAATATGTACATTTATTAATTAGATTACAGATTTTTGTTGTTGTTCTTAACTACCCTCAAGTCAATCTCAACCAATGACAATCCTGTGGATGAGACATCTCCAAGACTCTCTGTCCTCCACTGATCTACTTGCCATAGTTCTTGCAAACTCATACCCGTGACCTCCCTAATACAGCCCATCTATCTTCATGCAGCTTTCCTCTCTTTCTACTTCCCTCCACCTTTCCCAGCATTATTGTCCTTTCTAATGAGTCCCCCCGTCTTATGATGTATCCAAAGTATAACAGCCTCAGTTTTGTCTTCTTGCCTTCCAGAAAGATTTCTGGCTTAATCCGTTCTAGGACCCATTTGTTTATCTTTTCAGCTGTCCACAGAATCCTCAAGCATTCTTCTCCAGCACCACATCTTGAATGAGTTGATTTTCTTCCTATTGTCTTTCTTAGCTGTCCAGCTCTCACATCTGTATGTGGTAATAGTAAATTATCATACAATGGCTTGTATGATTCTAACTTTTGTATATCTTTGCATTTTAGGATCTTTTCTCATTCTTTCATAGCTGCCCTTCCCATTCTTAGTCTCTTGATGTCCTAGCTTCACCATTATTAGGTCAATGGCTATCATCTGTATCAGCAATAAAACTGTGACTCTTATAATGGTCTAACCTCCCCCACAATGCCCCTTTAGCATTGCCCCAGCTTCTCTGAAAATTGGGTAGAGTATCCCTCTGTTATGCCAATTCCCCAGACTTTAGCTTTTAATAATTACAATCATATACAGTGTCAAGGCCGCTCCTTGCCTCCATTCCAAAATATTATGAACCAGCTGTTTCTTTAAACTCAGGACCAAGGGTGCAAGTTTTACCCAGGATTGGATGCTGCTAAAACTGAAGCTGTTAGAGAATAAGAAAGTTCTTCAAATAAGCATGCAAAAGGTCTCAGGTCTTGCAATAAGAACTCAAAGATTCTGTACACTTATGAGGATTCTCACCTGTCTGCCATTTCTGTCCTCTGCAACTGTTATACCCAGCTGAGATTTCAGCCTCATATCCAGTATGATGAACCTGTCAGTCAAGGTTCCCAAAACCTCAAGGCTAATGTTTACTTGTGAAATTGCAGCTTACACGGATAGAGTTTTCAAAGGGCCTTTGAAGCTTTGGGTTCTTGTTTCTTTTTAAACCCTTTCCTCTGTTTAAAGAAAATGATTTTAAATAAGGATTTAAAAAAAAACAGGTTTGGCTACAGCATTTCCAAGGTTTTCAGGACAAGACATATTGATACAGTCAAAGAGGGCTAATTAAGACTCTATGTATGTGTCTGTGTGTCTACACACATACACCCCCTTGTGCTTCAAGAAGCAGGTGACAGAGATGCCATCAGACGCAAATGCTTTAAAGAAGTATGAAATGCCTAAACTCACAATGTTCAGGAGCTGGCCTCAGGGTATAAGCAAAGGCGTACGTTCCCACCTATAGCAATCACCCCAGATTTCACACTTAATGCCAAATGTTAGTCCGGCTTTCAAGCTCATAACAAACAACCATTGACTTCAACTATACTGAAACCCGCCTACAAAAAGAATTAACCTCCTATTCATCATGCCAAGATTCCTAAGGAGAACTTTGTGGCTTGCCTTTGAGGAAACAATGTGTAATTGTGGAGAGAGGACCACCAAATCAAGGGAATGCAGCATGGCAGCAGACCTCAGGGAATGGAGAGCAGTGGGAGCCCTTAACTCATAACCTCACCCATCAGGAATGTCCACAGCTTAACTGGCACTCATTAGATTTATGCCTGGCAGACTCAACTCTACATGGGCACAGAAATGAAGACAATACACTCTATTTGGGAGGGGGGAGGAGTTTGAAATTTCTCATGGATTTCCCTTTCTAGGTAAATCTCTTTGCTCCTCAGACAACTTTAAATGCTCCGTAGTTCTCTTACCCAAGTATGCAGCAATTCTCCAGCTACTGACTTTGTCTCCAAAGACTTCCTACATCTGAAGAGGTGGACTCCAGTAAAACTAAGCTTATGCCAGAATAAATCTGTTCATCTTTAAAATGCCACTTCGTTGTTTTTGCTGCAAAGATGAACATCCCTTCTGGAAATGGTAAAATTTCCAATTATACCACTTCAGATCACAGGTGGAGCAATGTGATGTTGGTGGGATCACAACCATTATGCCTCCCTCCTGCAGAAACAGCAGTCTCTGGAATGCCCTGTTGTATATTGATAGCACTCAATTGCTAGAAGAGGAATAGTTTTAAATTACTATATTGGAAGATTAAAATATGTGTTGGCGGGGTGAAATGTCAGGAAAGCAATGAAGCAATCCCATAATTCAAAACACTTTCTCTCTGTAATCCATGGTAAAATCATTGCAACAGCATTACACAAATCCATTATCACTGCTTCAGTATAGCAAAGTCAATTAGCACATCCTTTCATCTCGACCGGGGGGCGGGGGGGGGGGTTAAATTCTTGCAAAAATATTCCCTCCAGCATCCCTGGGAATGCTTCAAAATCTTTGGTCTCACATATCAAGTACATTTTCATAAACTTTGTCAGAAGTTTGATCATCGTGACACTCACACACGTACATACCCACACATCTATATTTCTAGGAGATGAGAGAATTGTGATGAAGCCTTACAAACACTTATTTTGGCCAATTCCAAGTCTTAGCTCTGCAGAAAGAACCACTTGTGACACTTGATATAACAGCTGAATACTACTGTATTGTATGCAAGCAACATCGATCACTGGTTTGGATGCCATTCTAAAAGTGAAATATTTGGTGTCCGTAAATATGAGCCAGTGTGGTGCAGTGATTTCAGCATTGGACTCTGAATCTGGAGATCAGGATTCAAATCATAGAATCATAGAATTATAGAATCGTAGAGTTGGAAGAGACCACAACGGCCATCCAGTCCAACCCCCTGCCATGCAGGAAATCTCAATCAAAGCATATCCGACAGATAGCCATCCAGCCTCTGTTTAAAGACCTCCACTACACTATGAGGGAGTGTGTTCCACTGTCGAACAGCCCTTACTGTCAGGAAGTTACTCCTAATGTTGAGGTGGAATCTCTTTTCCTGCAGTCTGCATCCATTGTTCCTGGTCCTGTTCTCTGGAGCAGCAGAAAACAAGCTTGATCCCTCCTGAATATGACATCCCTTCAAATATTTAAATACTAAATAGGGCTATCATATCACCTCTTAACTTTCTTTTCTCCAGGCTAAACATCCCCAGCTCCCTAAGTCGTTCCTCATAGGACATGGTTTCCAGACCCTTCACCATTTTAGTCGCCCTCCTTTGGACACGCTCCAGTTTCTCAATGTCCTTTCTGAATTGTGGCGCCCAGAACTGGACACAATATTCCAGGTGGGACCTGACCAGAGCAGAATACAGTGGCACTATTACTTCTCTTAATCTAGACACTATAATTTTATTGATGCAGCCTAAAATTGGCCTTTTTAGCTGCCGCTCACACTGTTCACTCATGTTCAACTTGTGGTCTACTTGGACTCCTAGATCCCCTTCACACATAGTTTCAATCACAGGTGTCCCCCATACTATATCTGCATTCATTTTTTCGCCCTTAAGTGCAGTACCTTACATTTCTCCGTGTTGAATTTCATTTTGTTAGCTTTGGACCAGCTTTCTAGTCTATTCAGGTCATTCTGAAGTTTGCTCCTGTCCTTAGGGGTATTAGCTACTCCTTCTAATTTGGTGTCATCTGCAAATTTGATAAGTATACCTCCAATTCTGTCATCCAAGTCATTGATAAAGATGTTGAATAGCACTGGGCCCAGGACAGAGCCCTGTGGGACCCCACTGGTCTCTTCTCTCCAGGATGAAAAGGAGCCATTGTTGAGCACTCTTTGGGTTTGGACAGTCAACCAATTCCAAATCCATGTAACAGTTACCTTGTCTAGCCCACATTTTACAAGCTTGTTTGCAAGAATGTCATGGGAAACCTTGTCAAAGGCCTTACTGAAATCAAGATATACTATATCCACAGCATTCCCTTCATCCACCAAGCTGGTAAATCCTGGCTCAGCAATGTAAACCCACTGTGTGACCTTGAGCAAGTCACACTCTCTTAGCCTCAGAGGTCAGGTCTACTGTTCTACTGCAAATTCAAAACAGCCAATCTCAGGCACTGTTCTTTTTACAACCAGTCACCTTAGGAGCAGCAACCAAGAAGCTTCTCACTTGTGCTGGTCTTGCGGTGGTTTTAAGGTACCCTGAAAATAAGTTTTGCACAACCTTCATCCCCACCATGGTCCTAAAGGCTGCTAGTTCCCCTTTTCCAGTACTCTGACCAAAGGTCCCCACCACCACCGCCTTTTCTGCCAGTACCCCCCTGCTGCCCCCTTTTCTCTCACCATCCCCCTAGATCTTTCCACCATCCCCAGAGAGGCATACTGCCCACTTTGGTAATCACTGATCTACACTGCAGAAATAATGCAGTTTATCACCACTTTAAGTGCTGTAGTGCCATACTACAGAATCGTAGGATCTGTAGTTGTACAAAGTCTTTAGCCTTCTCTGCCAAAGACTGCTGGTGTGTCACAAAACTACAATTCTTGGAATCTGTAGGACGGAGCCATTACAGTTATAGTGGTGTCAAACTCCATTATTTCTACAGTGCAAATGCACCCTCATTCTTAAAACATGCCCCATGGCTCAATTACCTGCAGTCCCCTCTCCTTCTGAAGCTTCCTACCCAAATTCCCAGGAATTTGCTGAGATTCTGTCAATGACTACAAGTATGGTGGCTCTACAGAACCTCCATATTAAGGAACATTATATCTCTCAGAATTATTTACTAGAGAAGATCATAAAAGAGCTACTGCCTTCATATCTTACTGGTGGGCTTTCTCACAGACATCCATTTACTGTATAGACTCAGGTATACATCTAGACATTTTAGTCAAAAAATTAACCCACAAAACTTGAGTCGGCTTATCCATGGGTCAATATAAGTACTGTACTTTAACTCATGAAAAAAAGGACTCATCCCCTAGTAAAAGGCAAGAGCATAATCTGACCTGGAAGCAATGACCTCCCTCTTTTCTCTCATCCATTCAGCCTTTAATGTGAGTATAAACATTGCCTGCTGGAATTTCATAAGTTCTTTGGAATTGTTTTCCTTTGATTCATCCTTTAGAACCTTTGTTACATCCCCCTAAGTTTTATCCTCAACTTATCCATGGGTCATATCAAAATGCTTCATTTTTTGCCCCCAAAACTTGCCCTCGACTTACACATGAGGTCGACTTATACACAGTAGCTACTGCAAAAACAAGATAGTGGACTGGATAGTCTGAACCATCAGGACTCTTCTTGAGTGCTCATTCAGCAGGTTTTTGCTGTCCAGTTTTTGTTTCATTCCACTGAAACTAGGACAAAAGGATTAATATTCTATGCTCTGCAGTGCACTGCATCCTAATTGGTCTCAAAGTCATCTAGTTTTATCAATGGTGCCATCATAGGGGGCGGATTTAGATCGGGACAGGTTATTATGAGGAAATGAGCCACAAAGAAGGAGAAGCCAGATAGCATGCTGAGCAATCCGAGCAAAGTGTAAATGATTTAATGGGGGAGGGGAGGAGTCGCTTGTGTAGAAACCTGTGCACCTTGATTCACACAGATTTAACAGTGAAAGTGTTAACACAGTGGCATGCCTCTTAATGAAGCCACGATGCAGCGTTCTCTCCTAAATGAAGAAAAACTACCTCACTCCAATGTTCTGCAGGAAAGCACATACTTATGAATATTGCAGTACTTTGGCTAAAGCATTCACTTGGAGTACATTAAGCATATGCAGCATGTCAATGGGCTGGATAAAACAGAACCTGACACTATGATACAACTATTTCAGAGACTTTGAGGGTAAACATTCCCCACTCCCACCCTTACCCCTGTCTCCAGCATCTAAATTTAGTCCAAAATACTCTTTGGGGCTCAATGTCCCCCTCCCTTTTACTCATGTGATTTTGTAAACCACCATACTGCAGAGCTGGGGAAATGTTACCTTTTTGCACAAAACCTCCCAGATTCCTCTTGCCTCAGGGATAATGAGAGTTGCAGTCAAAAACATTTTTCCAGGCTTCGTAAATGAGGCTGTGGTATAATTAATACATAGATTAATCTTCTGCAGGGGCTAACATGGGATGGCTTTAATAAGGATTAGTTGGAATAGACGTTTGTGTCAGCGCATATGGAAGAATCTATCTTGTCTCCCAATGAATGGGTCTGGATAGGGTAACGTGCCACTATAGCAGATTCGTGCTCATATTGTGTGCATGCACTGTATGCACCAAAAATGCTGAATTCTGCCCAGCTGGGGTAGCTCACAACAAATTACTGTTGCTGGAGAAATCCATTCCTGACCATCCTCAGGTAATGGGAGGACTATTGCTAAACTCAGAGAGAACAGGGAAGCCTATTCTGTTTAATGTACCATCTGCTCTCAATATCCATGGATTCTATATCCATGGATTCAACCATCCACAGCTTGAAAATTTTCAAAAAGATATCCAGTAAGCAAACTTTGATTTTGCCATTTTGCATAAGAGACACCATTTTACTATCCCATTGCATATAATGGGACTTGAGCATCCATGGATATTGGTATCAATGAGGGGTTCTGGACCCAAGCTCCAATGAATACCAAGTGGATACCTTGGTATTTTCAAGAACTCAATATTGAAGATTTACCTCCAGCTAAACAATTGGATTTGGGGTATTGTTATATTGTTGACTTTGATTTTATGAAGATCCTCCATCATCAACTGCCTTGCTTAAGTCTTGCAAACACAGAACTGTGGCATCTGACATCACTTCAACCCTCCAAGTTAAACTGGAAACTTCAAAAACACATTTTTCCAACCACAGTTCCCTTGTTCTTTTCCATGGACAAGCAATTGCAAGGAGAAATCCTAGTCTTGTGTTATGGGAGAGATTTTAGTTGAACACTCAAAGAAACCATGCAGAACAGAACAGTGACTTTTAATGCAGCCAAGTGATTTCTCAATCAAAGAAGCCATGCTCCCAAGCTTGCACAATCTGAGCAGTCAATGACCAGGGCTCTTGGAAGTCTCTCACTGGTAGGATTGTTCCAAGTCAAAGCTGACCTAAAGGCAAATAATAGCAACATATGATTTCTGTAGTCACAACAACTGTACCCATGTTTTACGTGTTGCTTTAGCGATAACTACTTGTCTTCCTTGGTAGAGACAGCTTGCACAGGCAGAACAGTTAACTATAAACTGGGCTCACGGAGCCAAACTAACTTGATTTTGGTTTGTTTCTGGGAGGTTTGGCATGCAGGTCCTATTGCGTTATATGACTCTACCTGAGCTGATACAAGCACAACGACATGCTTCAGAGCAAAATCACAAATATTCTTGATGTAAGATCATGAATCTTAGATAACATTTCTTTCCTCTATTTGCTGAATCTCACCATTACTCCCCTTGGCTTCTTGAGGTTTGCACAGAGTTTCTATTGGCTGCATGGAAATCTCCACAGAACGTGACTTGGCTTAGCCCCAGTGCTCTCAGGGATCAGTTACTATTATATACATCGGTATCTAATTACAGAGCTGAAAAATTTGCTTCAGCCAAACATAATATGGAGTCTCTCTGCACATCAGATGTTGATCTCTCTGAAAATGAGGAATTTGGCAGAAGCTCCTAAAAGTAAAACAAAACAAAAAAGTAACCTTCTCCTTGTGAGATTCTTGAATGCAGTCATCATCCATTCACAAATGTTTCCACTGTGTCAGGCAGCTATCTGTCACAGTGACTCAGGCTGAGGACAGATGACAGCTATTTGCAGGGAGTAGCATTGTTTCAGTGAGATCGCTGTACATGGTGCGCTAGTTCAACCCAGTTCAAAAAGCCTACCAACCCCATTTAGTCAATACAAAAGCATAGCAAAAGGAACAAGGGTAAAACAATAACACCTTTCTTGGCTCACTTACAAACTAATACTTCTCCCAGCCTTGGAATACTGATAACCTGAAGAGACTTTTCTAAGGAAGTTGAAGGCACTATGACACAATCATCAGTGTACACATAAATTTAACATTTAAAAAGGAGTCTTGTGGAACCATAAAGACTAACCAGATTATTTAATCAAAACCCTTCATGAATCACCTAGAGTCACTTAGAGACTCCTCTGTCTCATTCCTAACAGTCCATTGAACTCAGTAGTGTTTATTCTGTTTTGCAAGCGGTCCTGTTCAGGATTTTGGGAAGAGGTCTTTCTCAGATCCCTAATGGATTCTTCTAACCAAAGATATGAAGAACTGAATCTAGGACCTCCCACATGCCAAGTATGTTCTCTGCCTCTGATTTTTGGCTCTCTCTGCTCCTACTCACCCTGCTAGTATTTGTTCTGGTAAAACAGGAGTCCAAAATTCAGAAAATCCATCCTAGCAGAAGGTAATCTCCTTAAGAATTATGGGGCTTGTGATACAGAATATGCATGGATTTCCCTGCAACTTCCTAAATAGTCCCATCAGCAATTCAGGGTGCAGATGCCCAGTAAGCAAGAGGAGAAGGCACAACATGGAGTTGGGGGAGAAAACTGGGGCAAAAAATCCCACGCAAGTGACTCAGTCCAGAGAAACTATTCTGTAGCGCTGTACTGAAGTTGCTTCATTTTGAGTTACTAAATGAAAAGCAACCTTGCTATAAATGTGTTTGTTGAAATATACACTTGCACTTTGTTTGTTTGTGAAAAGCAAACCAGTCATGTGATAAAAATGTTCTAGACTATAGCACTTCAGACTGAAGAAAGAAAAGCAGAATTGCATCTTGGAATGCTCCAGGTGGGCAAAACCCCCTTTGCACACAGAAAACTAGCAGGACGTCTTAGCTAGATGGCTGCTCTCCTGATATCTACTTTCCCAGAAGAAAATAAATCTGTTATGGGATACTTCAGTCACACAATCCTTCACCTTAAACAGCACCTGTACCATTAAATCTTGATCCAACCAACAGATTGACTTTTGTGATCTATAATAATAAAAGACAATGTCTGTTTCTGTCAGTGATCCAGGACAGATGCCTGAAACTTGGCATAGACCTGAAGGGACCATGGGAAGGAGTACCTTGGAGTCATTTGTTTTTTTAATTTCATAGATTAAATTAAAATTTAATTGTAATTCAGATCTGCCTGCAACCTGTGGTAGCACCTTCAGCCACTAAGGGGCAGGCTTCTCTAATCACAACAAAGGCCTGTTACAGACTGCCAAAATAAAGCTGCTTCGGGTCTCTTTGGAGGTATGCTGTTTAAATGATGCATGCATCCTAAGAATCCGAAAGCAGCACCAAAGCTGCACTCCAGCGCTTAGGAATGGAGTGTGGCTTTGGCATGACCTCCGGACTCTTAGGACCCATGCATCATTTAAATAGCATACCTCCAAAGAGACCCGAAGCAGCTTTATTTTAGCAGTCTGTAACAGGCCATACTTTCTCCTAGGATACAATAAGAAGCCAACTTGTGAAAAAGCGACTACCACAAATTGTCAGAAAAGTAACTGCCTTCTGGATGTGGCTTTATCCAGAGCACCAGCATGGAAGACCAGAAGCAAAGGCTGGCACCAGGAATCATCTCACTGGGGAGACTCTTCAGTCTCCTTCAATCAAGTCTTGGATTATGGTTCTCATCATTAATTACAACTGGCTCAGGGTTAACATCTTGCACCTATTGTCATGATGGAACATTCAGAGATATGTTGCAACAATGACAAGGTACAACTGCCTTAAATCATCAGTTTCATTTTATGAGAAAAATACCTCTTCTCAAGGCAGAAGGCTTGCTTACAGATCCCATAAATCCATGAGTTCAGTGCAACAGCACACATACATACAATGAGTCAACAGTGACATCTCCACAATGTGACTTGACTCCATGTGCAAAGTTCAGTATTTTTTTGCAACTGGCGCAATTAAACCTGCCTAGAAGCACCCTTGCTCACATACATACTCTGGAATGGGACAGCATAAAATTGTTGCTGGCTTTCTTCCCGTGTGGTCTTGCTCAACAGTCCACTGTTGTCCATTAAAACCAGCTGGACTTCTTTAAACCTTGTATGATCTTATTGGAGAAATTGAATTTGTATCTGTGAAGAAATGTTTGGGCTTTTAACAGCTGCTTCTGGAAAACAAACCATAACACCAATCCAGGCAGTAAAAATGCAGGGAGGGTTGTTGTTGTTTTTTTTGAAGTATCACCACTGCAAATTGCTTCAGATAACACACTGGCTGTGCTACGCCTTTGATTTTAGCTCTGTGCACAAAGCTACTCAGTCCCACATTCTATCATCTATTCTACCCTTCTACCACCCCCCCCCAAATCTTGTGGAATATGCAACAATTTAGAAAGACTGAATTGGCTGGCTTTTAAGATACACTCAGAGGGACTTCTCAATCTTCACATAATGAATGGAAACGGGCTAGGGGAGTCTTTATGATTACCTTTTGCAAATTCACTCCCCCCTCCCCCATTCCCATTTCTTTTATTGATTTTGTAGGACATTTTCCAATTTGCTTTGAAGTTCCTGGCTACAGACCACTAGGGGTTAGCAAGGAATGTTTCCCAGCCAAAATACACATAACTGAAAAAGCAGAAGCTTTATAGATGACTGCAACAATGATAGGCATACAAATAGGATTTTTCTTTTCTTTTCTACAAATGACATGCTGTAGAAAATTAAGTGCATAATAATACTATGGTCCCAGTGGACTGAAAAGGAAGTACAGTACAAGAGTGCAGACGGAGGTCCACTTGCCCAGGGTCTCCTCCTTGTGTTGGTGGCAATTCTGTCTTCATGTTCTGCTGGTGATCCAACAGCGGCAATGTGAGGGAATGGGCATGCCTAGCAGTAGACTAAGGACAAGTTTTGATTTTTATTTATGTATGTATGTATGTATGGCCTGACAATGGAGGTATAAAATGTCTGCTCTGGAACTGGCATACTTATTTTCTTAACAGCTGCCCTCCCACCTTCCACCTTGGAAAAGATGAGCCCAGGACCAACATGGATTCTCCCACTTTTACCTCTATATTTGCTCTCTTTTGAAAGCTCTAAAATGGGTTGAGGCACCATGATGAGGACTTCTATTTATTGTGGTGGTTGACGCCTTCCATATCATCAATATGGTGAATCTGCTTTGGGTTTTAGTCGAAATCTTGAAGGAACTATCCAGCTGTCCCTATCCACATTGGCTCTCTTATATTATTACCATGTACAGCTAGTAAATTTTTCTCTTTCCATAAGAATAAAATTGGTCCACTGCACTTGCTAAATCCTGTCTTTGCTCTTTATACAAGACTGATGTCAACAGAGCTAAGTATGGCTAATATGCCATTTATAATTGTATTTAATAGTAAGAGGTGTTGTGGTACACATCTTTTGAATACAGTATTTTAAGTTACTTTTGAAACCACAGTAAAATTGCTTAAGATCAGAGAATGGTAAAACACATTCACCTATATTGTGTTAGTGCAATTATTTACATTTTCTGCAAATGTTGCATACACACAGTTAAATTCTAAATTTAACTTAATTAGACCTACTTCCATTTTAAATAAACTTTAAGTAAATGGATGTGCCATTTACATAAATCAGTTGTTTGTTTAAGAGAGTTCCACACGTTCTTGTCCTGCTTTCACTATATTGCCAACTTTATTAATCATAAAAAGAAGTCCGTTCCACTGCCCAAACAACATTAGGAACTCCTTTTTTCAAAAATTTAAAAAATATTTTAATTAGTTCACTTTTAATACCAATACAAAATGCCAGCACAAGATTATAAACGTAAATAACACTAGGAACGTCTCTTGTTGTATAGTCTTGTTATAGCAAGCTATAACAAGACAACAAAGTTGTCTTCCTCAAAGGAAAGTTCTTCGTACCACTTAATTCTTCTGCCCTCTTTTCCATTTTTAAAATGTTTGTTGTTGTTTTATGGAGACTGTAGCATGATAGAACATTGAAGAAATGTGCAGGACTGTGGCAGTTTAAAAGCAAGATTCCAAAAAATAAGTGTAGCCTGTCTCTAAACCAAGGATGAAAATTGTTCCACTCACTTAATCACACTTATCTTGGGATCACTAGTCAATGGCACCAAAAACAGGAAGTCGTAACATTTTAAATAAATACTAGCACTTCGAGAGCATTGGAGGATCTTGGGAATAAGTCAATGGATTGAATCCAGACTTAGTCACGCTTCGAGTGGATCCACTGAAATTAATGGAACTTATTTTAATCATGATTAAGTCCCGCTCATTTCAGTGGAGCTACACTGAATTCTGGACTCAACCCAATAACTTTCGCTTGCCAGAGACATGACATGTTTAAAGTAGGCAATTGGCCAGAGGTTGGCCTGCCAGCAATTCAGCAGATTCTTCCTTTCATTCATATATTGCGAAGGCTACAGTCATTCCACACTGTTGTGCAGTAACAGTCACTTTGGCTCTCTGTGATGGTGGGTCTTTAATCTCCTTTTCCCTAATTCATCTGCAAGACTTTGGTCTGAGCCAAGCAGAAATCCCACCATCCACAAATTGCCCATCATTAAAGATTGATGATTAGTGCTTAACTTCCACTTATGTTCAAACACAGTTCTAAGAGGGAAATGCAAGGTAGGAAGAAGAACAAAATAGTGTCTGTACCAGTGTATTTAACTCCATTTACTTCTGACATTGAAACAAGAGAGTCCACTCTATGTATTGTATCCAAGGATTTGCTACTAGGAAACATTTTTTAAAAGTTCAAACAAACAAATAATCAGGCACCAGTCCTCTGATGCACTGATTTGTAAGTACTGTAATGTGTATCTACCCTTCAGGTATTTACATGGTAAACTGATGCATCAATGGTTTCAGTGGCAGCTGGTGGATTCTATGTCAGTGGGACAGCTATTTGCAAAGTAGCTATTTGCAAGTCTGAGTGACTGTGAATATATTGTTTATATCTTAATTGCTGTCAAGTTGACTTTGGTCCTATGAATGAAAAACCTGCCGGTCACCTCTTTATCAACAGCCCTGCTCCCTCAGTCTTGCAAACTTAAGTCTGTAGTTACCTTGATTACAGAAGACATGAGATACTGTTGTAGGTTTTGTTTTGTTTTGGATTTGTGAAAATAGATCAAATTTTCACAATGGCTTCCAGGACTAGATGGTGACTAGATGATGACAACGATGATGATGACAACGACAATGAAGATTTGTGTGCCTTCATGTTCTTTTATGACATATGCCGACCCTAAATTGTTAGGGTTAAGAAGGGCATTGCCTTCCTTTGAGGCTGAGAGTGTGCGGCTGAGATTTGCTCAAGATCACTCAGTGGAGCCAAGCAGGATTTCAAATGCTGACGTCCCAGAGTCCTAGTCCAACACTCAAACCACTACAGAAAGCTTGTTTATTATTGCCCACATTTTAACACTACTGGCAGCTTGCAAAAGTTAAAACAGATACAGCCAAAATATTCAGAGCATACAAAAGGTTAAAATACGTATATTAAATATAAATACAGTTAAGCCATCAATAGAACTAAAAGCATGATCATTAAATAAATAAATAAATAAATAAATAAATAAATAAATAAATAAGCAAGCAATACAGCACATTATGAAAGGCCCTCTCACTTTCAGCAATTAGCCTTCAAAGACCTGCTGAAACAAAATGGGCTTCACCTGTAGGAATCCATTCTTTGATCTGCCTTTTGACTGACCATGAGCATCTGTGACTTCTCTGGACTAAGGTTTAATTTGTTCACCTTCATCCAATCCATTAATAATGCTAGGTACTGGTTTAGAACCAAGACTGCCTCCTTGGGTTGAGATGGAAATGAGAAATAATGCTGGGGGGCAACTATGTGCTAGTGGCACTAGATGCCAATTCTGGACAACTTCTTTTACTGGTTAGAAAGACTGTCCTAAGACTGATAACAATATTTGGACTCAGAAATGCATCATATTATTTGGGACTGGAGGAAATCCATTCCAGTCATTTAGATATTATTAGTCACATAGACATAAAACAAAACTAAGGTGCGTTACAGACCCCTGAAAAGCGGCAGCTTGTACCCACCCCTTTCCCCGGGGTATCGGGGCCTCAGTGGCCAGAACAGAAGCCGCTGAGGCCCCAATCCGCTGCTTTCCAGGCCGCGGGGAAGCGGCAAAAGGTCGCTTCCCCTCAGCCTGGAAAGGGGTGTCCTTGGGGCTTCAAGCCCCAAGGACACCCCGCGGTGGCGGGGAGGAGGAGAAAGGGGCCGCTTGGCCCCTTTCTCTTTTGCGTTGCTTGGCGCAGCTGTCTGAAGGTTGCGCTCAGCGACACAAAGCAGCGCACTAAGCGCCCTCGTGCGGAGCAATGACGTCACGTCCGCGCCGCCCCATATAGAGGCAGCGCGGTCGTGACGTCGTCATGGTGGCCCCCATGTAGATGGGGCGCCGCCATTTTGTACGGACTCAGTCCGTACTAGGGTTAGGGGGGTTCCGGAAAGGACACACCCTCCCAACCCCTGGTCGGGCCTACCTCGGTACTAAAAGGTCCGTCTGTAACGGGCCTAAGTTGCAGAGAAATGGGTGAAAAATTTAATATATTATAGTATTTAATGCAGGAAAACACTTAATGGACAGTGTCTTTTTTCATTTCTCCTCTAACACTGTCGATTTCCTAGTAAAGAAGAAAATCTCTTTGACAGTTGAGCAGGGCATCGTTCCCTTGTAAATTCTGATACTGATAGCCAGAAGGCAAAATGTTATGTGTGCAAATGTTTTTGCACACGTACCATTTTGTCTTGAGGCTATCAGTTCTGCAAAAAAAGTGAGCATTTTCTCATATCCTAAGACAGTTGCCCCTCTAAGTATTGCTTGCCTAAGAAAACCATATGAGAAGCATGGGATTACCGTAAGTTAACAGACCACTTGAAGGGGCATGCATACACACATGCACACACAAAAGATACTTCTACAGCATTAATATTAGGATATCCAAGATCTTTAGGAGAAAAGTTGGGGGCTGAATAAGGCCGTAAAACAACAGTGGCAAGAAAGACAACAACCTGGTTTTTGTTAGTCTACTGGGCTGGTAAGGTACATTTTTAATAACATAAAACAACCAGAAGCAAAGTATATGTATATGAACACTCAACCTGTGAGGCTGATGGCCCACACATGCATATTTATCACTTGACAATTTGCATCTGTGAATGAGAGGTCACGGATCAAACACCACACACAGATAACTCAAAAGCAATGTATGCACTCAGCTGTCTGCCATCAAGTAATGAGCAATCAAGTGAAATAAAGTGGTGTACACTTCATATACAGGCAAGGCTGAAGTTCACTGGTGGAATACATGCATTGCATGCAAAATATCCCAGGTTCAATCTCTTGCCTCTTCATAGATTTACATTATTTATGTTATGCCCTAGCCAGCATAGCCATTGTTGAAGGATGATGGGAGCTTGACATCTGGAGGGAAAATACACACAGAAACACATGCCAAATGTCAGATTACAACTTCTGTTATCATTCAGCATTGGCTATTCTAACATCTGCGGGTTTTTATCTGTGATGTTATGTTAGAAGTTAAATGTTCTGCGTCTTATAATTTAAATTATAATGATGATTGCACTAATCGAATACTAATCTCAGAATAGTCCATGGCATCTTACAGTATTTCTGATTTCTATGTATGGTTGTGAAAGCTGGACAGTGAAGAAAGATGATAGGAAGAAAATCAACTCATTTGAAATGTGCTGGAAGAGAGATCTATGGATACCACAGACAGCTTTAAAAAAAACAAATAAATGGGTTCATGAGCAAATCAAGAGTGAACTCACCCTAGAAGCCCAGATGATTGTCATATTTTGGATATATCATGAGAAGACATGAAGAGGATAGAGGTCAACAGGAAAAGAGGGAGACCACCTTACAGGTGGATGGACTCAATCAAAGAGGCTACACAGTCTTGAGTTTGCAAGACCTGAGCAGGGGTGTCATTAACTGGGTAATTTGGAGGTAATATGGAGCTCCATGGAGTTGAAGTCAACATGGAGTTGAAGTCAACTTGATGGCAATTAATAATAAATATGATTTTACTGTGATTTGTCTTGGAAGGGCCTTTGTGCAATGTAGCTTTTGACTCTGAAAAGATATACAATCATAGAATCATATATATATATATATATATATATATATATATATATATATATATATATCACTCACAGTAGTATCATAACAATAATTTTACACCTAAAATGTAGAACATAAAACATCTAAAAAGAAAACATTACAGATAAAAACCAGTAGTAGTTAAAATTATAGGCATGCAAGCCTTGTTCAGTCAAAAGCAGACTAGTGAGCCTTTTTCAGAACAACCAGAGAGGGAACCAAAAGCATGTCCCATCAGAGAGTACCACAGAGATGGGGCTACTACTGACATAGTCCTTTCTCCCCTTTGCCTGGAATACCTTCTGGTGGATCACAATGGCAGGCCCATGAGTAGATCATCATGAAATTGTATGGTTAGAAAATAATCATCATTTGAAACCCTGTAAAGCTGCTGCTGCAAGTCAGTGTGGTCTAATAATAGATAGCTTGTAGCCCTTCTGATGTTGGACTGCATTTACCATCATCCCTACTCAGCACAGCCAATCTTGAAGGATGGTGGAAGTTGCAGTCTGACATCTAGAAGGCCACATATTCCCCATCTGTGTAGACTAGAGCTTGGAAAAGGTTTCCCCCTCCCATAAAATTCCCCAAATGCCATAACCAATATAGCCAGATAGGTAGTACCAATCTAGCAAATAAGGCAGGATAACTTTTTTTATTCCTGTATATGAAGCAACCTTTCATAACTTCAGATGACTCAATTTGCTATTTAGCCTAGTTGGTTTTATTTGTCTGTGGCACAATGTCTATTGCAAAACACTCTCATAATACAGAAGCCAACTGCATGTTCAATGCCAAGCACTGTCTTTGAGCTGACTTAAAGAGATAGGATATGAAAGTATTGTCTATTACTCATTCACATGTTCACATCTTCTCCCAAGCTTCAGTGACAAACTGTTGAACACTTGCAAATGTGAAGCAACTCCTGGAAACTGAGCTACTGCATTTTTGCACATAGGCCCATGACTGAGGATGACTGAAACAAACCAATGGATTTAATAGTTATCACTCTGCATATCAAAAAGATGCACAGATGTAACTGTCAATTTCACACCTGGAAAAGTCAGGGATACAGTTGCAGAAATGCATGCAAATGCACACCCCAAACTACAAGAAAAGCAGAGTCACATTTTAACACAGTTGGTTTTGCTGAACATAATGGAGCATTACAAAACTAATTGAAACCACAATGTAAGTCAAACAGGGAGTCAGTGGCAGACACAGGATTACTGAAAATTATTTCCTGGCTATAGCACCCCAGCCAATACACCAGACCACCCTGTTTTCTTCTTTTCTAACTAGGTCTTATTTCATGCATTCATTTCTTTGTGCCATGCAAGCTGAAATTGCTTTGGGAGGCTGGATCATTATTATTTAACTGAGACTCAGAAGGGAGGAGAGAGATAACATTGCTTTGGCTGGGGACCACATGAAGAGCCTTGAGGTGAAGGCGGCTCACCTGGGAGGAAAAGGGTGGAACAGCTCTCCCCAGGCCAGCTGCAGCTCAAGGCAAAACCAGCTGGAAGGCATGACTTCCTGCTAAGCAAAGCAGCAGATCAGACTTTTACATGAGAAGGAGAATGGTTGATGGAGGCAAAAGGCCATAAGGACTGGAGCAGCCTGATCTGGTGCTCTTCAAATGCACTGGACTACAACTTCTAGTATCCCCACCTTAGCATGTTGTGCAATGTTTTGCATGCATCAAGTTGTACCTTTAGTTCCCACTATCTCTGGCAGCAGCGCTCAGAAAGAGCTCTTGCTAGATCATCACAAAAAGCTTTTGCCAGTCAGAACATATTTTTACTGGGCTAGAGGAACCACATACTTGACTACATCAGGCAATTTAATGTACCAATTTAATATTAATTAAAAATAATCCAAACACATACAAACACTTGGAACCGGGGAGTCAAAGATGGCACTGTGCCACATGGAGCAGGGCTATGCATGCCAGTGATAAAGACAAGATAGAAGATTTCAACAGGAGCCTATAACATCACTGGATACACTGGATACTCTCATTCTTTACATCCTTTTTAAAAGGTAATCCTTATTAATTCATAGTGTGTGGGAGGATACTATAGATTGGTACACAAAAATAATGCTAATTGGTTATCTTGTGATTTATTTATTTACACATTTATTCATAAAAAGTTACCTACAGACTACTGATATAGACAGTGGTCTTTGCCAAGACCATTCCAAAAATAGGCCTCCAAAGTGCAGAAACACATTTGCCAAAAGTTGCTGCCATGAGAAAGATGCTCTTCAGCAATCTAATATTTAACAGTCCCAGCTGCTTTCAATTTCTAAGCCATATTTTACTTATTAATTTTATTTAAAGTATTTCAGCCCAGCTCCCACCATTCTACTATGAACCAAGACTCTGCCAAAATATAGTGCTAAGCAGATATTATGCATGTGCTTTTGGAAAAGGTTTTTTTTTTAACCACACCTATTTTCTCCTAGTGTAAGATAATTGTAAAAAGTATAGTTTGTAAAATGTTATGGACAAAAATCCATACAAATCAAGATCTTAGAAAGACCTTGTCACCAATATCATGATAACCCTAAGTTTTTTCTTCTGTGATAGAAAGACATAGAAAGATAGACAGACAGACAGACAGACAGACAGAGGCACAGATATAGATGAAGATATGGAATAAGGCATGTGATGTACTTATATTTATTTTAAAATGGCTATGATTCCACACAATTGTGCTGAATTTCAAGAAAGGGAACATCGGTTTCTTCTTTAAACTCTTCCTTCCTTCCCTCTTCCATTTTATTTATATTTTTCCCATGAAGAATTACTTTATATTAATAGATGCAATGCCTTTACATTTTGTAAATCTCAACTGTAAAACTGTTTCCTGCCAATGAAATGTTTAGTTATTTTGGACAGAATTCTGTTTGCCTCAGGCCAGAACATAATCTCATGCAAGATCATAAACAATGCTTCGCCCAGAACCTTGGCCAGTTTCGTATTACTGCAAACTCCAAAAAGCAGAAACACAATAGAAAGCAAAGCACTGACAAAGTGATGCTAGGTCTAGCTTAGCGGGGGTTTCCACTGACCCCATTTATTCCCCCCATGATCACAACCCCAATAAATTCTTACACCAAGGTTGTTCTTTGCAATATTGCACTCTCTCTGCTGACTTTTCACCTTGGCACTGCCAAGTGTGCCTCTGGAGTTCAAACACACCGCCTGGATTTAAACAAGACAAATTAAACCTGATTGCGAACACCCCTTGCGAAGCCGGGGAGGCAGAAAAATGGCATGTGATAAAACAGCTGCACCGGTGCGTAGACCTGTGGCATGACCCACTAAGCAAAGTTAAGCTGAGCAACACCCTTGAATGCCAAGCTAAAAATAAGAAACCAGAGATGAGAGCTTTCTGGGTTAATCTATACTCCTAGCCCTAAACTACAACATTCTGTATGTTTCAGTGGTGCTTTTCTCTGTCTACCTTGCGGAAGAAACCACAGCTGGCATTTCAACTGGCAGGCCAGTTACATAACTTTTTTCACCTCTGGATAGACTCCAGCCAAGACCTTTGGCAGAGTGGACCCCAGGCACATGCATGCACACCTAACGGCAACTCCAACAGTACATTCCTCATACCTCTTTTCCTTCTAAATCCTCTTCATGGCTTTTCCTTCTCTTCTTCCCTGGAATTTCTCTAAGGAGCAGCTGGCGTCTCTGGGTTAATCCGTGAGCCGGTGCTTTAGCAATCCCCTGAGTCTGTTAATTAGTTTAATCGTTTGCTGGCACCCAGGATGATGAGGAGGCAACTTGAACACCCAGGGAGCTTGATCCAGCTGCTGGTAGAGCTGTGTCCGCCTCTGACCAAGATTAAAAAAAGCCCTTTTCCTCTCTCTCTCTTCCCCCCTTTCTCTCTCCAATGGACTTGTTTATTCTTTTTTCTCAAAGCAAAGCAATGCCTTCTGGAGCAAGCTCTCTTGCAGGAGTTTCCAAAAGGCTGGGAGAAAGTGTGAGCTTTCCTCCTTCTCTTCTTCCTCCTCCTCCTCTCTGCCTCTGGCTAGAGGAGCATGAATAGATTTCAGCACATTCCTGATGCTGCTCTGCTGTCAGTTGCGATGTGCTCAGCTGTCAAAGCTGGCCCCCATCATGGCAAAGAGAGAGAGAAAGCAAAAGAGAGAGAGAGAGGAAGGAAAGGAGGGAGGGAGGAAAAGGAGGCAGCGGTGTCAGTGAGCAAAGAGATGAGAGACTCCGACTTAGTCAGACAGGTGAATCTAATTTCTGGGTTGCTGGCAAAGGACAACCTTGCAAAGTAAGGAGAACTGAAAAAGCAACATACTGTACTACATCTGCTGCACAGCTGAGAAACCCTTTGTCCTATAAACATGGGGACAAAAATAAAGAATGATCTGCCTTGTCCTGCCACTCCTCTACAATTTTGAGATTGGCCCCACTCTCTCCACTTTTTGTTGTTGTTGTGTGCCTCCAAGTCATTTCTGACATCTAGTGACCCTAAGGCAACCCTACCCGAGGATTTTCTCGGCACAGTTTGTTCAGATGAGGTTTTCCATCACATTCCCCTGAGGCTGAGAGAGTGTGACTTTCCCAAGATCACCCCAGGGGTTTTGAGGGGAATCGAACCCTGATCTCCAGAGTCACAGACTGCATCCACACTGCAGAAAAAAATCAGTCTGACACCACTTTTAACTGCCAGACCTTGTAAAATATATATATATATATATGCATGCGTGCACATTGCAACTGATGACAGAGCAACATCAGGAATGCACTGAATATATATAAATTGTTGGTTTATTGATTTGACCAATTAATCTCATATTTAGGGAACCTTGGATGCCCTTAAAGCTGCCAAACCTGGATTGTAGCAAAGGTTTTGGTTGCCAGTTAAGCTGATAGAGGTAGTTTAAACTGCTCTTGTAAAACTGGAAAGGGCAAAAACAGTTAAAATGGTGTCAGACTGAATTATTTCTGCAGCGTGGCTGCAGCCCTAGTCCAACTCTCAAACCAGGACCCCACATTGGCTCCCCTCTCCACTTTAAATGCTTGAAATGAATCCAGAGATCTAGGCCCTGGTGGAAAGATACCCTGGAGTTCAGTGTTTATCAGGCACCTTCTTCCCTCCACTCCCTGGGCTCCAAGGCTGACCACAGCACTCAAGCATTTCCTTTCCACCTTCCCTGGCCCAGCAGTGGTCCTTCCCCTCTAGGCCTCCTCCTTCTCATCCTCCTTTCGTAGACTTCAATGGTCCGCTTCTTCCCCAGGGAGCAAGGCAGCCTCTTTGCCTGGCCAGCCCCCACCTCCAGCTGCAAAGTGATTAGGAAGCATGACCTAAGAGGCTAAGCTGTTTAGATCTCAGCTCTGGAGGGCTTCCTGTCTTGAATTAATGGAAACCCCAAGTTGACAAGGAAAGGCCAGAGTTTTAAAGAAAGGAATTTACAGACAGAGGGAGGTTCCCTCATTTCTTTTTCCCCCTGTGGATTGTTGTAATCTGATCGGAAGTGGCAAGCTGAATTGAAGCAAGTTGCTGCATCTGCACTGCAGAAAGAATCTGATTTGATGCCACTTTAACTGTCAGGGGTCAGTGCTATGGAATTCCAGGAATTGCAGTTTGTTCTGGCTTGTTGTTGTTGCTGTGTGCCTTGAAGTCGTTTCCGATTTATGGTGACCCTGAGACAAACCGATCAGAGTTTTCTTGGCCTGTTTCTTCAGAGAGGGTTTGCCATTGCCATCCCCTGAAGCTAAGAGACTGTTACTTGCCCAAGGTCACCCCAGGGGTTTTGATGCTCCAGAGGGGAATTGAACCCTGATCTCCATATTCATATCATATGCTGCATCAGTTTGTGTGTTTCATGACCAAACTGGGAATTGAATCCTGGTCTCCAGAGTTGGAGTTCAACACTCAAATCACTACGCCACACTTGCTCTCAGCTAAATCATATACAGTGGTCCCTCAGTATCCGTTGGGGTTTGGTTTCAGGACCTCCAATGGATACCAAAATCCATGGATATTCAAGTCCCATTAAATACAATGGAGAGTAAAATAGTGCCCCTTATATAAATTGGAAAAATAAAAGTTTGCTATTCAGATATATATATATATATATATATATATATATATATATATATATATATAATTTTTTCCAAACCATGGATGCTTAAATCCGTGAATAAAGAGGGCTGACTGCACTTGGTATTAGTGATAGGTTTTTGTCCTTTTCAGTTTTACAAGAGCAGTTTAAACTACCTCTATCACCTAAATGGCAATATCTACAACTGAAACATTTGTTACAATACAGATCTGGCAGCTTTAAGTGCTTCCCTTAATGTAGGAGACAGTAATTGACCAAGTATCCAAACCAACAATTTATAAATAGATATAGATATAGGTATAGATATATTTCTGTTACAAATACTGTAAATATTACTTGTGAGGTTAACAGCAAGAATGGAATAGAAACCAGAATATCCAATTTTGACTAATCAATGGCCATCAGTTTTAGTATCTAGAACCAGTATGGCTGTAGATCCCTGACTACATTTTATACAGCAAAGCTCTGGTGCCATGACAAACTACAGTTCCCTGAAATACATAGCATTGAGCCGCAGCAGATAAAGTGGTGTCAAACTGGATTATTTCTGCAGTGCAGATGCAGCCTCCTCAAAGGAGTAACTCTCAGGATTTCTGTGCTTACTGGCACAGGCTGGCAAAGAGACAAGCCTGTAATGCCGCCCCATTTACTCCTGAGGAACCCCACTGATTTTCATGCCATGTCCCCAGAGGAAGTGGTTTGAGGCCTGCCGCCAAAGCTGCTTCATCCAAACCACCAGCCATTCAAGCACCACGACATGAAACCTCTCAGGTTTTTTCTAGGGGAAAATATTTTCCCCAGATTGCGTACTGGAGCATGAAATCATCTTTTTGACCTGTCATTCACAGTCTTTCTCTGACATTTAAACTCTTTTCCCTTGACTCACTTGTTTTTAAGTGTTTTTCACCTGTTCTGACAAGCTATTTTGTTAGTTATATTGCCTGGATATATGACACTTAAACCAGAGCAGGAATAAACTCTTGTTGGACTGGATGGTGGGTTGGGTTACAAACACTCAATCCCAACCCTCAAGGCCCAATTTAGGGCCTATAAAAATGTCATAGAGCAAAAAGGCGCCAGAAGTCGGTTCCTCTGTCATTTCCATATGAGTCTTCCCTGGGAGGATAAAATAGGGGAAAGTGGCTCCAAGAGAAGATGTGGGTTTATTTAGCTAATTCAAAGACCAACCTATAGCCAGGAAATTTCCTACAGGGAAGCTCAGGGGTTATTTTTTATGTGTGTGATAGTTTGTGCATGAGAGAGAGAGAAACACAGAGAGAGGGGGAAAGGAGTATAGCTACAAACGTAATACAGATTGCTACATGTATTGATTTATTGCTACTTTTATTGATGTTATAAATTCTGTATGCTGAATTTATCAAAGTTACATACTGTGTCCAGTCCTGGATTTAGGACAGGGGTGGGAATCAGGTGGCCTTCCAAGTATTATTGAACTGCCTCAATAGGAGACGCAGTCAGAGACCACTGAGAGACCATGGTTCAAATCCCTATTTGACCATGGAAACCCATTGGATGACAATAGACAAGTCACACTCTCTCAGCCTCAGAGGAAGATAATGGCAGACCCTCTCTGACCAAATCTTCCAGGAAAACCATAAGTTGGAAATTACCCAAAGGAACACAACAACAACAACAACAACAACTTGATCCTTCCAAAATTTCAACAATTGACAAATACTAATATTATAGCATGACAGCTACATACGGTCTCTTTCACACTGCACACTTATGGTACTTTAACAGCCATAATCTAGCCTATGCAATCCTGGAGTCTGTAGTTTCATTGGTTATTTAAAAGTCTCTGGCAGAGATTTGTAGTGTTTCACCAAACTACAAATCCCAGGATTTCATAGGATGCAGTCATGGCAGTTAAGTGGCAGCAGTGTACTATGACTGTGAAAGAGACCAAAGACCAGATACTATTGCATTAGCTATCCAATACTGCCAAATATCAACAACTAATGTCTATTAAATACCAAACAGTCAAGTATCTTAGGATTTTAAATACTGCCATTTTCAAATGTTTATATACCTGTCATCCAAATTTGCACAGGAAAATTTGCAGGGGAACTGAGATGGAGGGATGTCTCCACTCGAGAGCTGCTCATGCAAACTCTCTTGACACATGGAGATATGTTATGCTCTTAGCCCATCATTACTTAAACATGGAAATGGAGTGCAAGAAACCTGCTCACTTGCATCAGTCCTGACAGAGCACTACATTTCATTTCCCATTTACAACAGTCCCTTGGTAGCCTTATAGAACAGAGAAATATAATTCTCGAAAAATAGAAAACCAGCTTCAGAACCAGCATGTGCCATGGGAGCAAAAGAGGAAGGGAAATGTACAAAACATTCCCACGGTGCAACATAAATAATGCATTATTGTGTGTGCATTCTTTGAAAGATCTGGTGCCAATGAAGGCTGAAAGGAAACAGACACACAGTAACACTTCTATACTTATCTGAACCTCCTGCATCTGGAACTCACTACTACACACAGTACATTACTCATGTGCCCCAATGGAAAGGAACCATAGGTCAGGCCTAGCTCTGTCCCTGGCATCTCCACTCAAACAAACAAACCAGCACTCAGTTCTTGAGGCTTGGAAAGATCTCTCCTGCCTGAAGCCCTAGAAGAAAATGTTACTTTTGGACAACAGCTTCCAGAACCACTAGTGAGTGACCATGCTTATCTGCTCTCTTCTTTTCTTGTTTTGTTATTCACACAGGCTCAGTAAGGGATTCTAGAAGCAGTTGACTTTTACCTTGCCTGCTGTAGGCAAGCAAACACAGCTACAGTAGGGACTGCAAGAGGAGAATCCCATTATTTCGCAGCCCAAGCTTGCTTGTTCATTGCAGATATGCTGCTACAGCCCAACAATGATAGTCTGTGTTTCTCTAGACCTCCTTCACCATCCTCTCGCTGCTGCTGCTGCTGAAAAGCTTTTAACTAGAAAGAGCACAAAAAGGAAAGGGAGAGGCTGGGAGGGCATTAAAATAAATTACTGGTTAAAAAAAAGAGAGAGAGCAGAGGATTTGTTGGCTGAGGTTTACATTCCAGCTTTCCTCCAAGGCGTGGAGCCTGGCATATATGGCTCGCCTCCTCCCTGCTTTGTCCTCAAAATAATCCAAGCTCAGAGAGGGTGACTGGAACAGTCTTATCCATTGCATTCCACACAACTCATTGGAGACTAGGATCTGGATCTCTCAAGTCCCAGTCTACCACTCTGACCACTACACCATACTGGCTCTATATGTCCCTATCCTTGGTACACAAATAGTTTATGGCTAAAACTAGCTAGGTGCAGTGGTCTAAGTGTTGGACTAGGGAAGACTAGGGTTCAAATCCTCACTTA
This sequence comes from Sceloporus undulatus, assembly GCF_019175285.1. Classification (NCBI taxonomy): domain Eukaryota; kingdom Metazoa; phylum Chordata; class Lepidosauria; order Squamata; family Phrynosomatidae; genus Sceloporus; species Sceloporus undulatus. The sequence continues at coordinate 311,867,137 of NC_056523.1, read as the reverse complement.
AGAATGGAAGTCCATTGGATGATCTTGGGTAAGCCACATGTACTCGGCCTGAGGTACAGGGAAACCTCCTCTGAATAAATCTTGCCAAGAATACCGTAAAATAGGGTCAGCATAAGTCAGTGGCAACTTGGAGGTAGAAAGCACAACATATAAATGTATAGATTGTGACCATATGTTTTAAGACAACTAAGAACTGGATCTGAAGGTGTTTCCCTGCTCATGATAGGGTCATTCACAATCCTCTTTTTTTTTTATCAATTTTTGAAAACAGTTTTAATCAGAAACAATGCTCTGTCCATGAGTTCTCCAGTGGCTTGTTCATATCCGCTGTCAGAAACAACCCACTAGACTACTTGGACCTTTGGTCTAATTCAGTGATGGAATTCTTTTGATACAGTAGTTTCATCCAGAATGGTAAAGAAGAAATCATAAAATACATCTGAAACTTCTTTGCACAGTTGTTAGTATCAGCTAAAAACAACTCAATGCAAGTCAAGAGATCTATTTACACATAGCATCACTCACTGTGTACATGTTGAGGGATGTTTCAGACATAACACTGTCAGTAAGTATATGCATGCATGCTCTACATTTGCTAAATCTTACTCTCAGATGCATGCAAACAATTTGAATGGCTTGTACACAAAGGCCTAGAAAAACATATTAAGGAACTTCTAGTCTAAGAATGGAGAACCTTCTGGTCTCCAGATGTTTTAGCCCAGCACTTCTCAAACTTTTATACTCCAGATGTCTTTGATCTCAATCCCTTTCTAGCATGGCTGAAGATCAAGAACCCTGGGAGTTGAACTCCAAAACACCTGGACGCCTAAAGTTTAAGAACTACTATTTTAGACTAGAACTCCCACAATCTGTTGCTGGTTATGCTGAGTGAGGTTTGTAGTTTGTTGTGGCACCAGCGCACTATGACAGAGAAGGCTAAATATCTCACAAAGCTACAAATTCCATAATTCCATAGCATTGAGCCATGGCAGCTAAAGTGGTGCCAAGCTACATCAATTTTGCAATGCAGATGCAGCCCAAAACCTTTAGAAGGCCATCCCCTATATATGAACATAACTGCTTAACACATCATTTCCATATAGAATGATATCCAGACTATGTGGAATGGATACTATTATTCAAACACCTGTAGTACAAAATATTCTCTTAGCATATGTAACTCTTGCTTTTTGCTTCTTTCTTGCTACCTGCAATTCTCATTACTGTATATACTCATAAATAAGTATAGAAATTTTAGTAAAAAAAAATTGATCCAAAAAACTTGGATCGACCTATTCACAGGTCAATGCAAGTACTGTACTTTAACTCTTATTTAAAAATGAACCATCCCCTTCTCTGAGTAGAGCAGTGAAAGGCAAGAGCTAAGTCCGTCCTGAGAGCACCTGAAAGAGGCACCAACCCCTCTACATTCTCCACCGCAATACTCCTGGCCTTTCTGAAGGCCTGGATGGGAAAATGGCAGTGGTGACAGCTCTTTGGTGCCTCCTCTCAAAGGCACACCAAGAGGAATCCAGCTCTGAAGGATTTGAATAAGACATTTGTGCATGTTTGTTAGCTTTTCTGGGTTAAAATCAGGCCAAGTTATCACATTAAAGACTATAATCGCTACCAATGTAGTCACCATTTTCATTGCTTTGCTTTTTCATCCTTTTTGACATGTGTGCATTTTCTTAGCCCCGTCTGTGGCTGGATGCCTTCCCCACATATTTCACAGCCAGTATTTACCATAGTTCCTTCCTCATAAGGTAAGCACAAACAGTTATGCCTGCCAGGATTTTGTAAGTTCTTTGGCATCGTTTTCCTATGCTTCATCCTTTGTTACATGCCTCTAAGTTTTACCCTCGATTTATCCACAGGTCATACCAAAATCCATAATTTTGGCTCCCAACCTTGCCCTTGACTTATACATGAGGTTGACTTATAGTTGAGTATATATGATATTTTTCAAAGTGATGCCATTGTTTCTTCCATACTCAGCTTGTTCCCAATATTATGCATGTTGCTGAAAATGTTAATTCTTTTGTTCAGCTGACAATTGTGGATTGCGTGTTTTGTTCCATTGTCTGGTGCAAAGGTTAGCATTGCAGAAAGTAACCCAAGGACATTTATACTCCACACAGACAGATTTCAACACAAAAACTATTTTTAACGCTGGTTCTGTTCAATGTTAGGAGTAACACCAGGAGGGCATATAACCAGAGGGAACACTATTATCAAAAGGTTATGTATATTTCTGTCTTCACAAAAAAAATAATAACAGTAATTTATGCCATTCAGGAATATATTCTAAGACCACACACACTACTCTAATCTTATATTTTTCATCATTAAAATTTGTGTTAATTTGATTTTTTTTCTACTGACATGAGAATCACATGGCACTCTAAATGTTGCTGAACTGCAACTCTCAGAAGACCTCAGAATTGGTTTTGCAGGTTAAGGATGATGGGAGTTGCAGTTGAACACCACCTAGTTGGTACAGTACAGTACTCACATGTATTTATCATACCCTCCAACTGTCCCAACTTGGCAGGGACAGTCCCAATTAATCTTCTGTTGTTGCTTTTAAAATGCCCCATATCCTCTACCTTCCTCCTTTGTCTTCAGCTTACTTCAGATGGTTCTACTTTCCATCTTAATTCAGTTGATGCCAATTCAGTTCAAAGTGCAAAAGTAGTTTGTGCTCACTCAGAAGGTGAGAAAGAAGGTGGGGTGGGGGAGGCTCAAAGAAATGCAAAGTGCTGCACCCCAGTGCTGTCACTACCTATGGTGACACCTGGTGTGGAGGGCTCCCAGTGAGGGTTGAGGCAGCCTGTCCTGCCACTCCTGCTAATTCGCTCACCTATCCAACCTACTCCATTGCTGCCCAGTCGCCCATTGCCAAGCCAGACCCTGGAATGGTTGCCAGGTGATGGCGGACTCCCTTGCCTCCCTTCCCCAGCTGCTGCAACACCCTGGCTGGGCAGGTGAGGCAGTGGGAAGGGACATAAGGGTTATATTTGCCCCCTCCTGCTCCTCCTTCACCAGGCTTCCTCCCCGGGAAGAAAGCCTGGTGATGGAGGAGGTAGAAAGGGAGTATGTTCATCTCTCCTGTCCCAAAAGGGGAGAAGGGCACAACTGGCATCACACCTCCTTTGGGGTATCACCCGGTGTGATCCACACCCCCTATGCTCTCTGTGATGCCACTGCTTCCTAGCTAGTGTGTTCTTCCTCATTAATAATGTTTGCCATTTTGACCACACTTTGACGTTGCTTGGCCACAAGTGTCCCAATTTTCATCTGAAATATTGGCGGGTATGGTTCATTTCTCTTCTCTTTATACCCAGTGAGTCTTTGACCACTGGTGGTAAGACTTGTGAGAAATAGATCCCTACCACACAAGTGGGCATCCTACACAGTTCCCAGTGTCTTTCTCAGCAGAGTCAGTGAGAGATGTGCCTCAAAGAGGAAGATGCTGAGGAAATAAGGCAGCCAATTCGCCATATCTCCTAAATTCCCCCACCATTCCCTGTGATAATGGAGTCATGTGTGCTACTCAGCCTATCTACACTAGACAGCTGCCCTCAGGTGCAATAGAGGATGCTATCCTGTCATCCTTATTGAAATAAGATTAAACTGCCACTCCAGAGCCAAGACAGTGTGGCGTAGTGGTTTGAGCATTAGACTAGGACTCTGGAGACCAGGGGTCAAATCCCAACTCGGCCATGTAAACCCACTGACTGACCTTGGGCGAGTCTCACTCTCTCAGAGGATAGCAATGGCAAACTCCTTCAGAAGAAACGTGTCAAGGAAACCTCATGATAGGTTTGCCTTAAGTGATCATAAGCAGAAAACAATTTGATGGTACACAACAAGCGCAACAACAACAAGCCAGTCCAGGTGGCTCCTGTATATAGCAGCGAGGTGCCATCTTCACTTCAGGAATAAAACATCTTGGAATTGATCTGACTGGGATCATCCTCTTCAAGAGAAACATGCCCAAACAGCTCTGCTGTAAGTCTCCTTGCTGTCTGAAATCAGGTAGACAGGGATGGGCCCAGACAGTTTGTTGCCTAAAGTAAAGAACAAGATGGCAGCTCTTCCCATTCCATGTATAAAAAAAAATTGGCAGCTGAATATTCCTTTCAACAAGGGAGAAGAACAGCATGCTGCCTTGTAGCTAAGGTCACAGGCTCATTTAGTGGGTGCAGATCAGGCTGCATGGGTTACACAGCTCTATCCTCCACTGCTTTGCTGGTGCCCCCCATTCTTGAATATCTGCCATGTGAGTCAGCCCCTTCATTGTATTTCATGGTAAAACTTGCTTGGAAAGCAAGCTGTATCTGGTGACAATGTCTTCTTAGTTGTGGTACCCATTTCTCCCTTTGTTTCCTCCCTGTCTGTTGAAATTTGGAAGTTCCTTTGGGGCAGGACCCCAATTTTTTAATTTTTATTACTTAAGGAAAGAACAACATAACATTAGCAATGTATTGAAAACAAAACAAGAACAAATCCTATGATCTCTTTTCTTTCAGATATCCTAGCTATCGTTTGTTAAATAGGCAGTACAGTATCAAATTGGTTTGCTCCATGTTTGAATATTCACTGTAAAGGCACCTATATCTGAAAACAAACTATAGGGAATTCACCCATCAGTCACAGGTGGATCAAAACTGAATTTCTTCAGAGGTACAGGGATACCCGCAAGGATACCCAAATGCACTTTACAGAGGGTGCAGATGCATAAAATGCTCTCTACAGAGGGAGGAGAAAAATAATGAAGCCCCCGGTGTGTTGTTGGACTGCAACACGCATAAGACCTTGGCAAATATCCAGAACTTGTGTGTTGCAGTCCAACACACTTGAAGATGCTGGGAGCTGCAGATCAACAACATCTGGAGAGCCACACTATTCTCACCCCAGCTACAGATATACAACCATGTATACACTACTGCTGTATTATCCATCAAGGCAATCTCCATTTTATTTTCTAAAGCTACCTAACATGTGCTATAAGCATGTCACTTATTAATGTTTCAAGAATCCTGTCTTAAATCATATATGAGGGCTTTGCTCCAGGATTTTCCCTTGATCGTTTTCTCCATTCAGGGCCCTGGGTATTCTTTCAGATGTTGAATTAATGCACAAGATACTATCTGCACTTTTTCTCCCCTGGGACTTCCCATGTCCCACCCTGCTCAGACTTCACCAGAAGTTGCCCTGTCCCCTTTTTTTCACAGAAAAGAACAAAAAATTAAATTATTGGGCCTAAAACTGTAATCCACAATCATTTATTTCTGCTAAAGTCATCCAAAAAATGCTATTTATGGAAAACTGTAATGCAATTGTTTCCTTTACTTACTTTCTTTTTTTAGCTAACACAAATGTGGATGGGTCAAATATGCCATTGTTACTATATTACTGAACTTCCAAGCAAGGAAGCTACCCACTCATTATTTTTTATCATTATTTCTTTGTTTTGCTGAATCCCAAATTATAACATTCCACATTCCACCAGGGACTGTGGAGCAGTTATCACATTTTTTCCCCTTCTCTGTCATATTATCTCACTTTCAGCAATTGGTGGAACACAGTTAAATGTAGGCAGGCATCACCTTGATTCCTTTTCTCTGCATTATGCCCTTCACAAAGTCCTATCTTCCAACTCTCAATTTGGCAGAGACTTTTTTAGATGCTTTCAAAATGTCCCAATTCTCTTTCCACTTTCCCTCTTTGTCTTCAGCTTACTACAATTGCTGTAAACTGAGTTCAAAATGCAAAAGTAGTTTGCACTCCATTAACTCAACAGAGGGAGGAAGAAGAGGAGACAAAATGTTGTCTTTTGCAGTACACTCAGGCAGAAGCAAACAGCTGTAGCCTCTCTTAGCTTGTTTGATCTTCCTCATTAATAAATGTCACCTTCTCGACCACACTCTGGTTTTGCCTGGGCACAAGTGTCCCAATTTTTATCTGTGAAATGTTGGAGAATATGCCAAGTTTACTCATTCTGGGTATGTGCAGACCTGGGAGGACAGGAGCAATTGCTTTATTTCTTTTATATGTGTTAATGACTCCATAAAATATGAAGTCGAAGGCTTTCATAGCCGGCATCCATAGTTTTTTGTGGGTATTTCAGGCTATGAGGCCTTGTTCTAGAAGAGTTTATTCCTGACGTTTCACCAGAAGATATGACTGGCATCTTCAGAGAACTTCCGCCACAGCTGCTGGTGAAATGTCAGGAATAAACTCTTCTAGAACAAATGGCCTGACAGCCTGAAACACCCACAAAAAACTCCAAAAAATAGTTCCTGGGACATGTGCAAAAGATTTAAAAGGAATTTCAAGTGCACATAAAACAATGAAAGTGCCACAACAACATTCCAGAAAGTAAACTAACAACAATTACAATCAAAATATACTTTGTCACATAACAGATCTAAAAACAACACAGCCACATTACTGTTGCATAATCAGTAGAATAAAAGAATTGTAATGCTCAAAGGAATCTTAAGTCTTTGCTTGGTGCCAAAAGACAGAAATATATATACCAGGAGAATGTTTCTAAGGCAGGGTAGAGATGTGAAAGTTTTGGGGGGAGGGAATTGGCACAACAAAGCCCATTCTTTGATGCAGATGCCATGTGTGACCCACCACAAAGCCTCCAGATTGTGTCTCTTTATCTCCCTTCTGAGATACTTTTTCCTACTTGGTTCCACTGCTTTACAAAGAGGCTCTAAACTTGAACAGAATGACATACCAAAAATGGATTTTCTCTTTCTGTCTCTTTTTAAACTGAAGAGGATAACGTTTCATATAACTGGCTGCATTTTCCTCTGTCCTGGTGATTATTTTTTCATGAAAAAGCACTCTCTATGCAGAGTTTAAGCTCTAGGCTTCTGAGCTACTTGGGCTCTGTGGAATAAACCAGCACAGGCAGAAGTTTTATAAATATCATGAGCATCTTTTGTTTGGAAGCCTTTCTTTCAAAACAGAAAACTGGCAGCTTTGGCGTCACTTGGCTTTGAAGTCTGAACTGACAGCAAATATAAAGTGGAGCCAAATTTGATATGAACGTTGGCTGGAGCAACAAATGTGCAAAAAGGTTTATTTCATAATGTATGCATAAAATGAGACACAGGCCAAAGGGGATCGTCTTAAAGCTATGGAAAAATACAGTCCAGCAATTCCATCAGGTAGACCATTTATAAAATGTCTCTTGTTTATACAGATCTATTTTCTCAAATAAAATTATATTTTTATGAAAATTAAGTTCATAAGAGAGAGCCAGTGTGGTTTAGTGGTTTAAATGCTGAACTTGGATTCTGCAAGATAAAGGTTCAACTCTGCAGTTGAAGCATTTCTAAATACTCAAACTGAAGTTCTAAGTTACTGCAGTTCTAGAAATTTGAGGGCTGAAGGAAAATTTCATTGCAGAGAGGAGAATTCTTGTTAGGGGTCAATGCCCTTATTTTGCTCCCCCATAGCTCCCCCATAGAAAGAGTCACAGGTGGAAAAAATGGGAGGAGAGTTGTCACATTTTTCTACTACAGCCCTGCTGTGAGTACATAGGCCATACCTGTTGAACATATTTACAGTTATAAATAGCCCAAGAACATAGTTCATTTCAGAACTACCTATTCATCTTCTGATGCAACATATTGGCAAATTTTACTTTCCATGGCCTGATGCCACCTGCCCATCCCAGTTTGGAAAACTATATTTATTTCCTGCCTGATATCCAAAGATCTCAGCTAGTTTTAGGACTTTAACTCTCATTAGACAACATGGCCAATAGGGGTGGGTCACTGGTTTGTAACTGCAGAGAAGTCACTGGTTTGTAACTGCAGGGTGATAAGAGAGAACGGGGGGGCAGAAATAGGGCAGTTCCATCCTATGACCTCATGACAGTTTAACTCTGCATGACAGCTTTTTGCAAGGTAGATCCCATACATGATGGGTGAAGGCTGATCAATGAAGGTGCTGGTACATATCGGATTGTTAGCATAAGAACTGGCACAGTACAATGCTGGTTTTCTGGATCCAACTGACTCCTTGTCCTCTTTCTCTTCAATGTCAAGAGCACTGGTTGCTGCTCCATGTCAGTCATGACACCCATGTGCCATATGCACTGATTCCCATCAGCAATATGTTAGGAACATTGGAAGCTTCTTTAAACCAAGTGAGGCCAACCTTTGATCCATCCAGCCCAGCACAATTGATACCAACTAGCAGTAGATCTTCAGGGTTCAAGGCAGGGTCCTTTCCTAGCTTTGCAATGGGAATGCCTGGGAATGAATTGGGGACCCTTGATATGTAAAGCAAGTGCCCCCTGAACCACAGACATTTCTGCAAATTGCTCTGTCAGCAGAGTTTGGAAAGGAACACATTAAACATGTTTCCTGCTAACAGGAGGGTTGGGGGGAAGTCCCCCAAGGGCCTTTTTTTGCATGGCCCCTCAGTCTCACCTCTCCTCACCTCTCAGGCCACAGAAAGGTAAATTTTCAGGCCTAGAAACAAGCTTCTGCCTTCAATGTCAGTGAGGCAATGAATCCACCAGTCTGAACATTAAAATAGCTATCCAAAGTGCTAGTGTATATGCACAATAGAGATAGAGAGATGGGTACAAGACCTTGCCACCAACCCCAATGCCAACTCTAGGCACAGATCTACTCAAGAAATGTCATCACAGGATTTAATCACATAACTCACAATATTTGAAGCACTTTCTCTTGTTCATCCTCTAGCGTGATGTATGCCATTCTCTGTCAACAATACCCTTCAGCACTCTACATTGAGCAAACAGGACAGTCTCTGCACCAGATAAATTGATAGATGAACATAAATCAAATATTAGGAATGGGAATACACAAAAGCTTATGGCAGAGCACTTCAGCCTTCTTTGGCATTATGTCGCGGTCCTTGAACAACAGCAACAAAAACTACAAAGGAAGATTGGAAAGAAAACTGCTGAATTAGGATATATTTGCTTAATGTCTTGTGGTGCTGGATTTGAAGATTTTAAGGGTCTGTATACAGTTTTATTTTTATTATTTTAGTGTGTTTTAGTATTCTTAACTGTTTTAATATGTACTATTTTCAAGCCCTTTTATCTTTTGCATTGCATTTCATTCTATTAATGAGTGATTTATTTTAAATACTACACTAGTTTAATTCCCTTTTCATAACCCCTTGTCTGTTTTTAATTGTATTGTTTTTAATTTGTAAGATGCTTTGTATCCTAGTTTTGAGGAAAAAGCAGGACATAAAGTCTGCAAAAGCTTATGCTACATCTTCTTCTTCATAGTTAGTCTCAAAGGTGTTACAAGATCCCTTGCGTACTGATATTCCAGACCAACATGGCTATGTCTCTCAGTTCTTCCCCTCCAAAATAGACTCATTACAGTTTGGGTTATAACATAGAGTAGATTCATCACCCCACTGACCTAGACACCACTAGCTGCCACTGCAGAAAGATTCCAGGAGTGGCAATTGTATGTATTGCAGTGCACTCTTCCAGTCCCCTAAAATGAAACCAGCAGTAGGCATCCAGTCACAGAGTCAGCGTGGTGTAGTGGTTTGTGCATTGGGCTATGACTCTTGGAGAACAGGATTGGAATCCCTGTTTGGATATGGAAACCCACTGGGTGACCCTGGGCAAGTCATACTCTCTCAGCCTGAGGAAGTCAAAAGCAAAACCGCTTTCAACAAATCTTGCCAAGAAAACCCTGTGACAGCATCACCATAAGTCGTAAGTCAGAAACAACTTGAAGTCACACAAAACAACAACACTTCTGGGTTGGATTTGTAGTACAGTACTTGTTTTTGTTTTTCATTTCCATTTGCAGGACTGATTGCTCCCCCTATATTTCCAGGACTTGTCTATTCCCCTTAGGTAATCCTTTGCCCTCCATAAGTGTCATAAATTCATCACCCTTAATGACTGCCAATATAGAAATGGTAGCTCATTGCGTTACTTGTTGTGTTACCCATTATCTTTGCTTTTAACCCTTAGAACTGATACAAACTGAAGGAATCCTGTAAAATTCCTTTTAAAAATGTATTTTAAATGACCTTTAAAAGTAACTTTGAAATAGAATTAGAAAGACATTATTCATTACACCAATAAAGTAATGGCTCTTCCAGGACAGTGCTTATGTTACATTTGAAACATGGCTTGTTTATGCTCTCATTACTCCATCCCCAAAAGTAACTCATTCTAGGTAGTTATCTTATCTTACATTACTCCTAAGCTCTACCAGTCAGGTTCAATGCAGTGACCATGTGGATTGTGTGGGTGCTAAAATTCAGCCTATTTGAACTGCCTACAGATGTGACTGTCAGTATTCTGTTGTAAACTCTGCTAATTTAAAACAGCAACCGAATCTAGTTTTTTCCAGTTTGTTATTTAACAAGTAGGTGCATTTTGCATTGATAACCCCAGGCTGCTTCTGAAGACCTCACCATCTGAATACCATCTTGACACTTTGGCATCGATATAAATCTGTTTTATTGTCTCTTTCTCCACAGCATAAGTAGCAAGTGATTGAATTCCACGGCCCTTTAAATACATTATCCAGTTTTATCAGAATGATGTATTTATTATTCAGAGCTTCCTGCTTTCCTCTGCCTCGGTGCCTGATTTCCTAAATGCAGCATCCCAATCCAGCAAGATAGTGCCAACAGCTGCTTCAGGTGCATTTCCTCAAAGTGAAAAGTCCACTCTGGAGTCAGATTATGTGCACAGCTAAAATCAGATTTATGATAAGAATCACCGCTCTTCTGTTGGACAGAGACTAGGGCTGGCTCCACACTGCAGAAATAATTGTTTGACACCATTTTAATTGCCATGGCTCAGTGCTATGAAGTTCTGAAATCTGTAGTTTTGTGAGATATTTAGCCTTCTCTGTCAGAAAGCTCTGGTGCCACCCCAAACTACAATCAACCAAAATTCCATAGCATGGAGCCATGGCAATTAAAGTGATGTCAAACTCAATTATTTCTGTAATGCAGATGCAGCCCACATTGAGTTACACACAGAGATAGATAATCTATAGATCTGTGGATGACTGAAGTGGCCAGTGTACAGTCCTAGTTAATAATATTAATATAGCTTAATATATTACATCGATCAATACAACTCAGGAGTGTGCCCATATTGGTAGGGCATCTGCTCCACTATCTCAGACAGACAGATGGACGACACTATCTTCTTTCACACCTGATTGATTCAAATGTGCACAATACCGGAATGAAGTTTTAAGCTTGATTGGTTGAGAATCAGGGCAAAATAGATCGTATATTAAATATGCAAATGTGTTTAATGGGTTCTTTTTTATTTTGAAAAATCTATTCAGTGCTGCAGTCTTTAGGTAGAGAGAGGCAACACCTTCAAGGTGGCAAATGCTGAAGGGTAGCAGTGGTAAAATAAAACAAAAAACTCTTGCACCAATTCCTGCTGAGACTCTGGCAAAGACTTGTAAGTACAGTACTCCTTCCCTATCTCAGGATTCCATAAGATGGAACATGGTACTTAAAGTGGGGTCATAAGGTGAGATCCTACATCTGCTTATAGCTCTGCATGTGCAGTTCTACATCCTTCCACTGCCTTGCAGTTCTCAATGCAGGAGGGCCCCTTTACTAGTGGGAAAGGGAAAGGGGACGAGGGTGATTCTGACCATGGAGAAGCAGCTGCTCTCCACTTGACTGAGCGATGGAAGAAAGGAAGGTGCACTCTAAGTGGAGTGTATTCACCTTTTCCTTCCCCTGGGAGCCTAGAGCAGTTGGATCTTCATGGTGTGAATTGCCTCCCCACTCCCTTCCCTCCTCAGCAATAAGCAATGGGGAGTTCTCCCTGGACTTGACAACTGTTGGGTGGTAGAAGATTTTTGGATGGGGCTCAAGGGCAAGAGAACAGCTCTCCTTGCCCCATCCAGAAAGGGACTTGCATGTATATAAGCTGCACTTACGTACTCATAAATCACCAACAGGACAGTGGCCACAGTGCTATAATTGTGTAGCATGAATGGACTCACAAGTGGACTTCTCGCCACATCCAGTTGGCTTTGTTTGTAATTTTGGACAATTTTTGGGAAGTCCTGCAGAAGCACTGAAACATGTCACCTGGATCTGCCAAGCTTGCTCATCCCAGCCCTAAACTAATCTGCTAAGAGCAACAGAGAACACAAATAGTGTTGAAGAAAGATTCAACTACCAGTCCAGTGTGGTTCTGCCACTGAAGTGGGATGGTTGGAGTCTTCTTCTTTGCCTTAAGTATCAAAATGTCTTGGACCAGTCCTGGCCACTGCCTGTTTGGATCAATTAAAATACAACACAATCTCATTTTCCTGTAGACATGAAGAGGAACTAGAAGACCTACTCACCTTAAATGCTTTAAATAACTGAACCTTACTTAAGGTCCTTAAGGCATGCCACTAGAGGGAGATGTGGTCACAGTCACTGCCAGCACAATGCTTGCTCCTACATATTTGTGAATGAATTGAATGAGTGAATGAGTATGCAGGTTAGTAGTTCTCAATCATCTTGCAAAAAAATGTGATAAGGTTGCCATAATTCAGAAATTACTTGATGGCATACGACAACATTTCTCAACCAATCTCAGATTTGCATGTTAATATCCAAAAATTCCTTCACTTCAAAACCAGAAATTCTGATCTGATATTCACATATAAGTATTGAATAAAATGCATGCTTAAAGAATACTTGTTAGCTTTTGGCACATCTGGTAATTGTCAGTGTTCACATTCTGACAAAATAACAGGAGCTGCAACACATCCAGCAATTTTATGTAATTCAACCATCATATTTCTGTGTTGCTCTAGCAGTAAACATTCCCAGAAGCATAATGTCTGCTATTACTTAATATACATTTGGCATCAATAGTGTGCCAGGTGCTTCATGAAAACACACGAAAGTGACAAGAGTCCCCATCATGAAGACAATGCCAAATGACAGCCTCTAAATGGCAGTCAGTTCCCATGTAACTGGTAACATTTAGAAGCATTTACAACATGCATCTGAAATCATCATATTGAAAAGCTATAACATACACAGATTTGTCAAGCCAATCAGAGAGAAAGCTGATACATGTTCTGATAGATTTCCTTCTACAAACAACACCCTTCACCACCTATCACCCTTGGATAGCCTGAATCCTGAAGAGAAGTTAGTTGATAGATTGTTAACAGACTGTTGTTGTTGACTGCCCTCAAGCTCTAAATCAGGAGTTTCCAACCTGTGCTCTGAGGAGCCCTTAGGGCTCTGTATGCACTTCCCAGGTGCTCAACGGCAGCTCCAGGAAAATGAAAGAAATAAAAATTGAATGACATTAAAGAATAAGAATATATTCTTATATATACTCCTAAACACCATTACCTTATAAGGTGTAGGGTAGGCATCTTAGGGGCTCTGCCATAGAAATCCAGGGCTCTGCAAGTCAAAAGGTTGGGAAGCTCTGCTCTAATAAAATAAACAAACAAAATAAACATCACCTTTCTTTTTACCACAGATAGGCGGGTTACACCGCCGAAACGTGGCGGCCTGCCACCCGCCCGTTTCCCCGCCAGATCGGGGCCCTCAGCAGCCAGAGCGGCAGCTGCTGCTGAGGCCCCGATCTGCCGCTTTCCAGGCTGCGGGGAAGCGGCAAAAGGCCCCTTCCCCCAGCCTGGAAAGGGGTGTCCTTGGGGCTGAAGCCCCAAGGACAAAGGGCCCGCTTGGCCCCTTTCTCTCCTCTGGCTTGCTGGGCGCAGCCATCTGAAGCTGCGCCCAGTGACGCAAACGGAGCTCCCATTTGGAGCTCCTTTTGCGGTTGGGGAAGGGGCGTACTATGCGCCCTGGCGTCTGCACCGCCCCATATAGTGGTGGCGCAGTCGTGACATCATATTGCGGCGGCCGTGTTGGAACAGCCCGCCCATTTTGTGCGCGCTCAATCGACCGTGATAGGGTTGGGGGCGTCCGAAATGACGCCCTTTCCCTAACCTAGCACACGCAGAGCACGCACTTTAGGCCCGTTGTAACGGGCCATAGTGTCTTTTTACATTTCTCTCTGACAAAGTCCCTGGCTTCAGTCCAGATTTCCTGCTGTTCCTGGTCAATTGGTCTTAATAGTGCAAACCTTTTTTAAAACCTTAACTTTAAATTGTTTTTTCACACAATGGTTGGTTTAGTGTTCTCATTAGCGCTCTCTCTCTCTCTCTCCTCTCTCTATATATATATATATATATAATATATAATTAAGCAGTTCATGGTCTGTGCCACAAACTTGTCTTGGTCTTGTTTTTGCAGAGACAATGGAGCTTCTCCATCTTCTGCTTCCAATATGTAGTCTATTTGATTTCTGTAAACTTTAGTCACTCACCCCAAGTACTTCAATGTTCATATTCCATTTCTTGTTCCTATGTCTAGCTTCCCTGACTCATGCTTCACACATTCCATGTTTCTAGTTATGTGTTGTGCAGCTTCACACTTCCTTCACCTCTGAGCACTCAACAGCTGAACGTCCGTTTGGCTTGAGTCCTGTTGCAGCACTGCTTGTCCTCGTCTGTATCCCAATAGCTCACTGGGTGCCTTCTGATCTGTGAGTCCCATCTTGTAGCACTATTCTTATTTCTTTTTTAACAGTCCCATCATAGGTTTGCTTGTGGCAAAAGGTGGTTTACTGGTGCCTCCCTGCTTGCATTACTAACAAGCGTAGCTATGATGATACCACTGCCATTGTCTCTGAGAGAAACCTCTACCTGTGTTTCTCTACTTTTTAACTTTTAAATGTCATAAATGTTTGACACATTTAGTCTCACTCCTCAACAAAAGCCTGTCTGACATGGGAGCCCCTACCAGCAGACTGCTGCCCTGGCATAGCCTTCTTGCCTCACAGAAACACTCAATCCCACAACTGTGGAAAGGTAATGCCATTGGTAGGTCACTTGTTGTTACTTTTAACTTTATTAGAGCCCAACCCCTCCCCCCCCGAACCAGACAAATTAACAATATAGTATAAAACATGCAAAGGTTACTTGAAATGTTATAAACTATTGGTAACATTTTTAAAAAACAATTTAAAAGAATAATTAAAAACAATGAACCATTCAAAGACAAGTTCAAGTAAAAGCAAACAACATGGCATTGAATATCCTTTCTTCAAAAACATTCAGTTCTCAAAGTAAATGAAATAAAGTCTTTGACTGCCTATGGAAGGAGGGCAAGAAGGGACCAATGCTAGCTTCTCTAGGAAGGGAGTTCAGAGCCTAGGAGCACCAATGAGAACTGAAGGCCCTAATTGTTAGTGAGACTCGACAGTTGTTGTTGCTGTGTTGTTTTGTGCCTGAAAGTCCTGGTTTTCAGACTTACGGAGACCCTAAGGCAACATTATCATGAAATTTTCTTGGGCTGAGAGAGCATGGCTCACCAAAGGTCATCCAGTGGGTTTCCATGGCCAAGCATGGAACTGAACCTTGATCTCCAGAGTCGTAGTCCAGTGCTGAAACCACTACACACACTCTTGCAGCTAACTATAGTACAGTACATATTTTGGATGCAGAAGGTCCCCAGCCTCTTGACTTAAAAAGACTAGAGCAAGTGATGGTAAGGAAATCTTTTTGAGACCCTGGGGAGAGGCACTGCCAAGGAAGGTATAAAATAAAAAGTAGAAGGGCCACTACTGGTAAGGCAACTTCATTTATACTTAGCTTCAGGCATAGCCTCAGGGGTCACTATATTTGACATCAAATTATGCCAGTCTTACACATAATTAAGAGTTCAGATTTATATAAAAGGGGATGAGTGACTTTCATTGCAGGCAGTAACTAAGATGAAGGCAGCACTTCTTGTCTTATCTTTACAACATCTGCCTTTTCATTTTAAGATTTTGGAATGCAAGCACTTAAAGAAAAATGCTGCTGTCATAACTCATCAGGAAATGCCTTAGGTCTCTAGCTCTGGCCCAATTTGATTTTCTCATAGGTACAAAAATCCTGTTTCTCAGCAACTCCAACTTTAATCATTCTATACACATAGTCCTTTTCTATTCAGCCCCAAGGACCACATTCAGGGTCTACTCCAGGGAACAGGCATCAGATATATGCTTTGCCTGACTGGAGGAGGCTGGAGTAAGGAGACATGAAGGAGCACTTTACTCTGTTCTTGTTGCTACACACAATTTGGACTGCCAGTTCAGTTGGCTAGGATGTTCATCCTAAGCCCTAAGGTTTCTGGACCAAAACCTGAGACCTAGGGATAGCTGCCAGTGACGCCACTTAACATTGTGCATTATGTACCAACTATGGCTGCACACAGTTTGCCATTCAGAGAGCGATAATATATTTTCCACTTTGCAAATTAAGACAGAAATCTTAGGTAAAGAAATAAAGATCAAGATGAAATAAAGGGATTATTTGAGAAGTACAGAGGTGGAGCAAGGAACTTTTAACCAAACCAACTTGTTTTTAATCAGAAAGTGGTTAGAACAGAGTGGAAGGTGAGCCCTTCTGTGGTGTCACAACTCCACAGAATGGAGGGTGAACCCTGGCGGGAGAGACAGTAAGTACATAATCTCCACCTCCTAAAGAGTCTTTGCAAGATGCAGTAACAGATCAATTAAGCCTTGTAAATTGTAGCAAGATGCTGCTCTAACAGCTGAGGTAGAAGACATTTGAACACTGCCCTTTCCTTTTGTCTGCAGCTGAGCTTAAAACTGGAAAATCTGCACCTCATGTTCTATCTGTGAGATGACCCTCAAAAACTGGATACTCAGGGCCAGGCCCTGAGATCTGACAAGCCTACATGTACTAGCTCTATGGGAAAGAGACAGCGGTGGCTGAAAGTTGGAATTTTGAAGGTGAGTGAGAACTAGCACCTTTGTCCTGCTTGGTGAAGTTTTCTCGTGATCTGTTAGGTTTACAGGTATTCCGTCCCTAAATCCAATGTGGCAACCATACCCCAGAAGTTGACCTTACTTGATTATTTCCCCCAAAAGTCCATTTGTGAAGGATTTAAGACTTTCTGTTTATTTTTTTAAAAATGAACTGAGAAGCCCAGTTTTATTTCTTTGCCCAGATGAGTGATTTCACAAGCTTCAAAAGTAACACTGGTCACCTGACTCAACCTCACACTTCCAAAATATGACATTTCCTGGAATACGTCTTAGAAGACGAATTAACTGCTTTTCCTGTTTTTGAAAGAAACAAGCAGTGTTCAGTTAGAAATCCTGGCAGCAGAAACGTATAAATCCATATTCATTTTTTCTGCAAATACTTTACAAAGAATTAAAGCATATGTATTGTATATGACGGGTTTTTGAAGGCCGCTCTTCACTTCACTTTTATACTGAAATTTCATAGCTTCTTTCTACTTTTAAGTGCTCCTTTTCTTCCATGTGGCAAAATAAATGCTGCATTAGACAGTGCAATCATAAAAGGCTCTGCTGGATTAGACATTGCAGATCTGTGTATGTCTATTGGATTCAGTGGGCTTTCATCCAGGTAAATGGAGGTAAGCTAACCCCAGCGCTCTTATCTCAGTGGCTACTAGGCAAATGCTTTTAAAACTCAGAAGAGTTACTTGTTCCGACCATAGATCCCAAGATCCCTCAGCTAGCATGACCAGTGGCTATGACAAGCTGCCACAGTAGACTCAGAAAAGCCAGGCACACAGGTGATGGCCAAATTCCATTTCCAGCACTGGGCACTAGAACATCCTCATTCCAATTATTTTTCAAGTATTTGAAGAATGGGCAGTAACACTGGCCTCCTGATTAAATTTAAATTGTACTTAAAGTTTGTATTAAAATGGCCCATTGCATTGTGGGGACAAGGGAAGAGGCCAACATTTCCAAAGAAGAAACAAGAGAGCCAACTGCTCAGTAGAAGTGTGTGCATGCTTTTCACCCAAGACATTCCACATTTAATCCCTGGCACCTCCAACTGAAATACATCACGTGTATCTGCACAACATCAGAAAAGGTGGAAAGGCATAAATTTTATTTAGAGGCAGGCACAAATCGCAGAAACCTGTTATGATTTCTCAATCTCATCCTAGCGGAGATATCTCTAAAAGAGGCTAGAGAATACTACAGATGCTGTCTCGCTGTGTGTTTTTCATGCCTCGCCTTGAGGATCCTAAACTGTATCATGTAAACAAGGAATAAAAGTATGTAAGGACAGTGCCCTCCTGAGGCAAATTGAAAAAAAGGTTAAGATGCATGTATGTGATAGATATATTCTTGATGCAAAATTTAAGCAGTGCTAGCAGCTTGTGATTTAAAAATGGCACAACAGAAGATGGACATTAAAGTCCATTTAAAACACAGGGATTCATTGGCGGGTTACAGACCGCCAAGAAGCGGCGGTCTGGCTCCGCCTCCGCTTGCAGCGTCCGGGAACCGCAGCCTTTAAATGGCGCGGCTCCCAGACGCTGCAGAGAAGGAGTGTGGAAATCGCGCTCCTTCTCAGGCCCCGGAAGAGGTGCTGCGAGTGCCAAAGGGCGCACTCGCGATGTCACTTGTGGGGTGCAACGTGTGGACGCAGAGCGTCCGCTACGTCAATATGGCAGCAGCCGTATGGAACGGCTGCCGCCATTTTGTGCGCACGGAGCGCGTACTAGGGTTAGGGGGGTGCAGAAGCACCACCCCTTCCTAACCCTAGTACGCGCTCGTCGCGTACTATATGGCGGTTTGTAACCCGCCATAGATTGCCTTACTCTACATTTGATTTTAAAAAAAAGAAGCAGAAAAAGAAAAGAAGATCTGCATGCAATATATTCTCCCAGTATGGAGGGGGGGGAGCATGACGTGTCAAATCAGATAAGTAGAAAGCAAAGCTCTTTCATAGAAAGAAAAAGACGTCACTGCTAAATGCTCTGACATACACAGGTTGCTCCTTTCCATTTAGATCTGTTCCCCTCCTTAAAAAGATTTTCCCCCATATAACCTGGAACTTCCATAGCTTGGGCATTCATACTAGAATCTATCTGTAGAATCCTTATTGAGTTGCTTGCTTTTGTTTGTGGATTTCAATGGCTTCCCTGTGCATCCTGACATGGTAGTGGTTGGCATGGCCCAGAATTTCAGTGTTTCAGAACCATTTGAACAACATCCACCCCAACATCTAATTCACTATGGAAAAAGAAAAGGAAGGAACACTGCCATCCTTGGATGTCCTAGTCATCCGCAAACCGAACCAACGTTTGGGTCACACAGTATACCGAAAACCCAAACATACAGACCAATACCTGCACAAGAACTCCAACCATCACCAGGACAAAAAAGAAGCACAATCAAAACACTGGTAGACCGGGGAAAATGCATATGTGAACCCCACTTCTTGGAAGATGAACTGAAGCGCCTGGACTGGGCTCTACAGGCTAATGGTTATTCCAGCTCAGACATTAGAAGGGCTGCCAGGCCCAGGAAAACCCAGAGGAGGGAAGACAAGCAGCCACACAAAGGGAAGGTATTTTTACCATACATCAAAGGAGTCACAGACAGATTAGGCAAAGTGGTGAGGAAGCACAACCTTCAAATGGTTTACAAACTGACGAAGAAAATCCAGCAAATGCTTCGCTCAGCCAAGGACCAGAGAGACCCTCTCACAGCCGCAGGAGTTTACCGCATAACATGCAGCTGCAGACAAGTCTACATAGGGACCACCAAACGCAGTGTGGAAACAAGAATCAAGGAGCACGAGAGGCACTGCAGACTGGGCCAGCCAGAAAAATCAGCAGTAGCAGAACATGCCACAAACCATCCTGGGCAGAAAATACTCTTTGAAAACACTGAAATTCTGGACCATGCCAACCACTACCATGTTAGGATGCACAGGGAAGCCATTGAAATCCACAAACATCTGGATAATTTCAACCAGAAAGAAGAAACCCTTAAAGTGAACAAAATTTGGCTACCAGTCCTGAGGAATAGCAAAAGAAGGACTCAGCAAATGCAATGGGAAACCACTGAGAGTCAGGGGCTTTCCCAGCAGATAATGATCACCAATTAGCAGACACTAATCCTCTTTTGCATTAGCCTCCCAGCCCGAGGCC